>NW_027591081.1:0-100000 GCF_964213995.1 Mustelus asterias
AGGACCCCCCCCCTCAGCCCCTTCCCCCCTCAGACCCCCCCCCTCAGCCCCTTCCCCCCTCAGCCCCTTCCCCCCTCAGCCCCTTCCCCCCTCAGCCCCTTCCCCCCTCAGACCCTTCCCCCCTCAGACCCCCCACTCAGCCCCTTCAGGAGTTTTTATTGAGGATTTTTGGGGTTTTTGAGGATTTTTATTCACTATTTCTCTGGTGTTTCAGGGTCACCTGGGAAGCGGCCAATCAGATGCTCCGCCTCAGTAACCAATCATTAAGCGGCGCGGTCCCGACTGTAGCCAATAGTGTAGCAGGATTCCAGTAGCCAATCAGACACGGGTTGGTATCAACCAATGGGAAGCTGCGCTGGGAGGGGGCGGGGCTTCGAGGCGGCGCCGAATTTGAGGAGAGTTTTGCGGCGGAGCCGGAACCGAGACCCCGAGCCCGAGACCCCGGACCCCGAGAGACCGACACCCCGAGCCCGAGAGCCCGACACCCCGAGCCCGAGAGACCGAGACCGAGACCCCGAGCCCGAGAGCCCGAGCCCGAGAGAGAGCCGGGCCCGGGCCCCCACCCTCGGAGCCCCGGACAGGGGTCCCCCCCCCCCCACACACCGGACCCTCTGCCGCCATGCCTCCCGCCACCCGCTCCTCCTGCTCCGCCAGGCCGGGGTGGGCCGTGGCCCCCGGGGCGGAACGGCGGCGCTGGGCGGCAGCGGCCCCGGCTGGAGGCTCCAAACCAACAACCCACCCGGTGACAGCCATCCTGGCAGGTGGGGGAGGGGAGAGTGTGGGTGGGGGGTGTGGGTGTGCGGGTGGGGGGTGTGCGGGTGGGGGGTGTGCGGGTGGGGGGTGCGGGTGGGGGGTGCGGGTGGGGGGGTGTGGGTGTGCGGGTGGGGGGTGTGGGTGTGCGGGTGGGGGGTGTGGGTGTGCGGGTGGGGGGTGTGGGTGTGCGGGTGGGGGGTGTGGGTGTGCGGATGGGGGGTGTGGGTGTGCGGATGGGGGGTGTGGGTGTGCGGATGGGGGGTGTGGGTGTGCGGATGGGGGGTGTGGGTGTGCGGATGGGGGGTGTGGGTGTGCGGGTGGGGGGTGTGGGTGTGCGGGTGGGGGGTGTGGGTGTGCGGGTGGGGGGTGTGGGTGTGCGGGTGGGGGGTGTGGGTGTGCGGGTGGGGGGTGTGCGTGTGCGGAGGGGGGGTGTGGGTGTGCGGGTGTGCGGGTGGGGGGTGCGGGTGTGCGGATGGGGGGTGCGTGTGTGCGGATGGGGGGTGCGTGTGTGCGGATGGGGGGTGCGTGTGTGCGGATGGGGGGTGCGTGTGTGCGGATGGGGGGTGCGTGTGTGCGGATGGGGGTGCGTGTGTGCGGATGGGGGGTGCGGGTGGGGGGTGCGGGTGGGGGGTGCGGGTGTGCGGGTGGGGGGTGCGGGTGGGGGGGTGCGGGTGTGCGGATGGGGGGTGCGGGTGTGCGGGTGGGGGGTGCGGGTGTGCGGATGGGGGGTGCGGGTGTGCGGATGGGGGGTGCGGGTGTGCGGATGGGGGGTGCGGGTGTGCGGATGGGGGGTGCGGATGGGGGGTGCGGGTGTGCGGGTGGGGGGTGCGGGTGTGCGGGTGGGGGGTGCGGGTGGGGGGTGCGGGTGTGCGGGTGGGGGGTGGGGGGTGCGGTTGGGGGTTGGGGGTGCGGGTGTGCGGGGTGGGGGGTGCGTGTGCGCGGATGGGGGGGTGCGTGTGCGCGGATGGGGGGGTGCGTGTGCGCGGATGGGGGGGTGCGTGTGCGCGGATGGGGGGGTGCGTGTGCGCGGATGGGGGGGTGCGTGTGCGCGGATGGGGGGGTGCGTGTGCGCTGATGGGGGGGTGCGTGTGCGCGGATGGGGGGGTGCGTGTGCGCGGATGGGGGGGTGCGTGTGCGCGGATGGGGGGGTGCGTGTGCGCGGATGGGGGGGTGCGTGTGCGCGGATGGGGGGGTGCGTGTGCGCGGATGGGGGGGTGCGTGTGCGCGGATGGGGGGGTGCGTGTGCGCGGATGGGGGGGTGCGTGTGCGCGGATGGAGGGTTGCGTGTGCGCGTGTGGATGGGGGGTGGGGGATATGAGGGGATTGCAGGGAGTTGGGGGTATATGGGGGGGTGAGGGAATGTTGATGGGGCGGGGCAGGGGTCAGTAATATGAAGGGATCACGGGGTTGTTTGAAGTTGGAATGATCACATTAAATTGCAATTTGATTTATTATTGTCACATGTATTAACATACAGTGAAAAGTATTGTTTCTTGCGCGCTATACAGACAAAGCATACTGTTCATAGAGAAGGAAAGGAGAGGGTGCAGAATGTAGTGTTACAGTCATAGCTAGGGTGTAGAGAAAGATCAACTTAATGCGAGGTAGGTCCATTCAAAAGTCTGACAGCAGCAGGGAAGAAGTTGTTCTTGAGTCGGTTGGTGCGTGACCTCAGACTTTTGTATCTTTTTGCCGAAAGAAGAAGGTGGAAGAGAGAATGGGGTCCTTAATTATGCTGCTGCTTTGCCGAGGCAGCGGGAAGTATAGACAGAGTCAATGAATGGGAGGCTGGTTTGCGTGATGGATTGGGCTACATTCATGACCTTTTGTAGTTCCTTGCGGTCTTGGGCAGAGCAGGAGCCCATACCAAGCTGTGATACAACCAGAAAGAATGCTTTCTATGGTGCATCTGTAAAAATTGGAGAGAGTTGTAGCTGACATGCCAAATTTCCTTAGCCTCCTGAGAAAGTAGAGGCATTGGTGGACTTTCATAATAGTGTCTTCATGGGACGATCATTACAGGTTGTTTGTAATCTTGACACCTAAAATCTTGAAGCTCTCGACCCTTTCTACTTCGTCCCCATTGATGTAGACAGGGGCATGTTCTCCTTTACGCTTCCTGAAGTCGATGACAATCTCCTTCGTTTTGTTGACATTGAGGGAGAGATTATTGTTGTCGCACCAGTTCACCAGATTGTATAGGGTGATGGTGTGGCCACATCTGGAGTATTGGCTGGGATTCTCCCAAAAAAACTCCAAGTGCTCAACGGGCAGGAAACCTGGAGTAATTCCTGTCGGTTTTTATAGCGTAGTCACCAGAGCAAATCTCGGCACTGAGCATTGCAGAGTGCCCTCAGCGTGATTCACACTGGTAAGTGATGGGTGTGTATTCCCACTCGAGAGGTCGGCAGCACAGCACTGAGTGAGCCACAGCGCATGCGCCAATCCGTCAGAGCTACTCGAGCAGCATGGCGGCTGGGGGAATTGCCCCCATTGTGTCCAGTTTTGGCCTCCTTATTTGAGGAAGGATGTTGCGGCATTGGAGGCAGTTCAGGGGAGGTTCACCAGGTTGATTCCGGGGATGAAAGGGTTGGCGTATGAGGAGAGATTAAACAGTTTGGGCTTGTACCCGCTGGAGTTTAAAAGGATGAGAAAGGTTCTGATCGAGGTATATAAAATTTTAAAAGGGATTGATAAAGTAAATGTTGACCAAATGTTTCCCCTTATGGGGCAATCTCGAACAAGAGGTCACAGGTATAGGCTGAGAGGCGTGAGATTTAGAACTGAGATGAGGAGGAACTATTTCTCTGAGGGTGGTGAATTTGTGGAACTCGCTGCCCCAGAGCGCGGTGGAATCTGAATCATTAAATGGTTTGAAGTAAAAGATGGATATGTTTCTAATTTTTAAAAAAAGGGATATGGGGAACAGGTGGGGAGGTGGGTTTGAGACCAGGGAGAGATCAGCCAGGATCTGATTGAATAGCGGAGCAGGCTCGAAGGGCTGATTTTGCCGACTTCTGTTCCTAATTCCTATGTAAAGACAATGATCTTTCTGTGGTGTAGGTGGACTGGCTGGTGGAATAGAAATCTGCATCACGTTTCCAACGGAGTATGTGAAAACACAGTTACAGCTTGACGAGCGAGCGAATCCTCCACGTTATAAGGGCATGGGTAAATACACCTCCTTGTTATAAAGAAATAGACTCTGGAATGGCAATTGATGAGAGATGCCTACGGGTTTTTGCTGGTCCCTCTGCCATGCTACAATGCACAGAAAATTAACCTCTCATTCTTGCCAATAAGTGTGTGTGTGGCCACAGGTTGCAGATCAATCAGCTTCTTGCGAGCTGCAGCTCCTTGTTCTGCAGAGCTATCGGGTAATAATACTCACATTGCCACACTCTGTAGGGCAGCCTGGTTAATAATCCTGCCACGGGGCAGTCTAGTGGCAGCTTCACTGATATAGGAAATGTGTGGGTTGTGGCTTCTTCCCAGAGGCCCATACTCTGATATCCTGATCTCTGCCCGGCTCCCTGTGGGGGGGAACAGTTGGAATCCACTTCCCGGGGAACCTGTCAGGCTGCTGTACCATCATAACGAACTCGAGCAATGAGCCAGACAAACATACATGCAGTCATAGAAGTTTACAGCATGGAAACAGGCCCTTCGGCCCAACTTGTCCATGCCACCCTTTTTTTTTAAAACCACTAAGCTAATCCCAATTGCCTGCCTTAGGCCCATATCCCTCTATACCCATCGTACCCATGTAACTGTCTAAACGCTTTTTAAAAGAAAACATTGTACCCGCCTCTACTACTGCATCTGGCAGCTTGTTCCAGACACTCACCGCCCTCTGTGAAAAAATTGCCCCTCTGGACACTTTTGTATCTCTCCCCTCGCCGTAAACCTATGCCCTCTAGTTTTAGACTCCCCTACCTTTGGGAAAAGATATTGACTATTTAGCTGATCTGTGCCCCTCATTATTTTATAGACCTCTATAAGATCACCCCTCGGCCTCCTACGCCCAGAGAAAAAAGTCCCAGTCTATCCAGCCTCTCCTTATAACTCAAACCATCAAGTCCCAGTAGCATCCCAGTAAATCTTTTCTGCACTCTTTCTAGTTTAATAATATCCTTTCTATAATAGGGTGACCAGAATTGCACACAGTATTCCAAGTGTGGCCGTACCAATGTCTTGTACAACTTCAACAAGACATCCCAACTCCTGTATTCAATGTTCTGACCAATGAAACCAAACATGCCGAATGCCTTCTTCACCACTCTGTCCACCTGTGACTCCACTTTCAAGGAGCTATGAACATGTGCCCCTAGATCTCTTTGTTCTGTAGCTCTCCCCAACGCCCGACCAGCTTTATAGGACCCTGGTTAGACCCCACTTGGAGTACTGCGCGCAGTTCTGGTCACCTCATTACAGGAAAGATGTTGAAGCCATTGAAAGGGTGCAGAGGAGATTTACAAGGATGTTGCCTGGATTGGGGGGCATGCCTTATGAGGATAGGTTGAGGGAGCTTGGTCTCTTCTCCCTGGAGAGACGAAGGATGAGAGGTGACCTGATAGAGGTTTACAAGATGTTGAGAGGTCTGGATAGGGTAGACTCTCAGAGGCTATTTCCAAGGGCTGAAATGGTTGCTACGAGAGGACACAGGTTTAAGGTGCTGGGGGGTAGGTACAGAGGAGATGTCAGGGGTAAGTTTTTCACTCAGAGGGTGGTGGGTGAGTGGAATCGGCTGACGTCGGTGGTGGTGGAGGCAAACTCGTTGGGGTCTTTTAAGAGACTTCTGGATGAGTACATGGGATTTAATGGGATTGAGGGCTATAGATAGGCCTAGAGGTGGGGATGTGATCGGCACAACTTGTGGGCCGAAGGGCCTGTTTGTGCTGTGGCTTTCTATGTTCTATTAACTGAGTAACATGGATCTGGGAAATTGCTGTTAGCCTCAGGAGAGAGGGATTGTCTTTTATAAAACTGGGAGCAGGGAGGGCGTTGAGTGGGAGTTGATTCCCCGCTGATGAGCTCCAGGAATTAATAATCTGCTCTCTCGGCAGTTGACTGCGTCCGAGTGACTGTTCGGGATCACGGGGTTAAAGGATTATACCGAGGTCTCAGCTCTCTGCTCTACGGTTCCATTCCAAAATCAGCTGTCAGGTAAGAGACTGAAACAAGTTCAAAGGTGGAAAATATGAATGAGGAGGATAAAGAAGGAGCAGGTTTATGGACAAATACTTGAGAACAGTGATATCAGTTTATAATGTGGGTTTTCTGATGTCCTTGCTGTGTGATCATAGAATCCCTACAGTGCAGAAGGAGGCCATTTGGCCCATCGATTTTGCACAGACCATAACCCGCCCAGGCCCTATTCCCGTAACCCCGTGTATTTACCCCGCTAATCCCCCTGATACTAGGGTCAATTTAGCATGGCCAATCAAAGTAACCCGCAAATCTTTGGACTGTGGGAGGAAACCGGAGCACCCGGAGGAAACCCGCGCAGACACGGGGAGAACGTGCAGACTCCGCATGGACATTGATCCAAGGCTGGATTTGAACCCAGGTCCCTGGCACTGCGAGGCAGCAGCGCTAACCACTGTGCCACCCAAAGTGATGTTTTGCTTACTGGGAAATTCCCAGGTGAATACTACTGCTTTCAGTTGGGAACGTCGCGACAGGAGCAGGTGTGGGCTACGTGCCCCTTGAGTCTGCTCTGCCATTCAATAAGATTCTGATCAGATTGGGTTCCCCACTCCTTTCCTCTCTACTCCCTCATCTGTCCACTCATAATCCTGTCGAATTCTAGCTGGAGCCTTGTCTTTCTTCCCTCCCCACTCCCTGTTTCTGCTCCAATAGCCAGGTTCCATTATAATAAATATCTGTTTGATTGCTCTCTATCTCCTAACCTTGAAGGAACAAATCAGCTTGCTCCTAATTTAGCTGATTGGTGTTCTGGGAGCAAACTGTCCAGATACTGCCCTCCATTTGTAATTGGGGTTGCTACAGGTGATGGACAGAGTAAACAAGGTGAGAATCATTGATTTTGAAATGTTCAGTAATTGTATCACAGAAAGGTCCCCAGGTAGCAGCATTATGATGGGTATCTGTCTGGGGACAGAAGGATAGGGCAGAGTGGATATTATAGTGGGAGAGGGTGAGACAGTACTGGGTAAGAGAAGCGCAGAGTCAGGATCTGAGTTCTGAGCTTTGATTTATTGATGGTGAATATACATTAAAAACTGTCAGACCCGACACCTCCACATCATCAATGTCTTTTTGATTTATTTTTGTCACATGTATTAACATACAGTGAAAAGTATTGTTTCTTGCGTGCTATACAGACAAAGCATGCCGTTCATAGAGAAGGAAACAAGAGAGTGCAGAATGTAGTGTTACAGTCATAGCTAGGGTGTAGAGAAAGATCAACTTAATGCAAGGTAGCTCTATTCAAAAGTCTGACAGCAGCAGGGAAGAAGCTGTTCTTGAGTCGGTTGGTACGTGATCTCAGACTTTTGTATCTTTTTCCCGAAGGAAGAAGGTGGAAGAGAGAATGTCCGGGGTGCGTGGGGTCCTTAATTATGCTGGCTGCTTTGCCAAGATAGCGGGAAGTGCAGACAGAGTCAATGGATGGGAGGCTGGTTTGCGTGATGGACTGGGCTTTGTTCACGACCCTTTGTAGTTTCTTGCGGTCTTGGGCAGAGCAGGAGCCCCAGACCAAGCTGTGATACATTCGGAAAGAATGCTTTCTATGATGCATCTGTCTGCTGTATAAATCAAAGTGTTTGTGGGTCGGAGACACTCTGGGTGACAGTGATGGGAATGTTAACTTGGAAACCTAAAATGTGTTTGCTCCCTGATTGGAAAGCTGGTTAAACAGCAGACACCAGCTGCTGCATCCTGTTTCGCACAGCACAATCTCACTCTACTGTTGCCCTAGTACTTTGTTTTAGAAATTCCAGGTGAAAAGTTGGACAGCCTTATAGTTGTAGATATCTATCTCTCAGCATCATGCAACAAAGCCAGAGTTGTAGCAATTTGACAGCACACAGTGAGGCCATTCGGCCCATTCTGTCAGTGCTGGCCAATAATATCAGCTTTTGACCCAGAGCTCTGTGGGTTACAGCATTTCCAAACGCATGTCTAAGATCTTTTTAAATGCAATGAGAGTTTCTGCTTCTACCCTTCTCTCAAGCTGTGAATTCATATCAATATACAGAGCAGCAGTAGGTCACTCGGTCGTTCGAGCCTGCTACCATCTAATAAGATCATGGCTGATCCTCAACTCCACATGCTCACCTACTCTGGTAACCTTTCGCCCCCTCCTTAATCAAGAATCTATCTAGATTTGCCTTAAAAATATTCAGTGACTCGCTTTCCACAACGAAGAAAGTTCCAAAGACACTCAACCCTCTGAGAGAAAAATATTCTCCTCATCTCTGTCTTAAATGGGCGACACTTCTAAACGGTGACCCTTAGTGCTAGATTCTCCCACAAGAGGAAGCACCCTTTCCAAGACGCTCTGTCAAGATCCCTCAGACTCCCACCACCCTCTGGGTGAAAATAATTCTTCTCCTCATCTCCTTTCTAATCGCTGTATTTAAATCAATGCCGCCTGGTTATTGACCTCTCTGCGAAAGGGAATAGGTCTTTAGAACTTTATACACCTCAAATTGAATCTCTCTCAGCCTCCCATGTCCTGTGTAAGGATCAAAACATCCCACAACAAAAGCAGTCAATGGTGGATTATAGGGAAGCACAGCACAGCAAGCTCCCACAAGCAGCAATGCGATAGAAACTCGAAACAGGAGTAGGCCATACGGCCCTTCGAGCCTGCTCCGCCATTCATTCTAATCGTGGCTGATATTCAATATTCTGATCAGCCCCTTTGCTCCCCCCCCCCCCCTCCTCATTATCCCTCGATCCCTTTAGCCCCAAGAGCTATATGTAATTTCTTCTTGAAATCACACAATGTTTTGGCCTCAACTACATTCTGTGGGAGTGAATTCCACACATTCACCACCCTCTGGGTGAAGAAATTTCTCATCTCGGTTCTAAAAGGTTTACCCCTTATCCTCGAAATACGACACCTAGTTCTGGACTCTCCCACCATTGGGAACATTCTTTCTGAATCTACCCCGTCTAATCCTGTTAGAATTTTCTATGAGATCCCCTCTCACTCTTCTAATATCCAGTGAATGCAATCGTAAATGATGGTGGCGTAGTGGTATTGTCACTGGATTAGTGATCCAGGGTGATGCTCTGGGGGCCTGGGAATCCCAACAGGACATGTTGGTGAATTTTGAATCCAATAAAAATCTGGAATTAAAAGTCTAGTGACGACCGTGAATTGTTGTTAAAACCCATCATTAAAGTCCTTCAAGAAAGCAAATTTGCCGTGACTTCAGATCTGTAGCAATGTGGTTGACTTGTCAATGCCCAGCCAACAGTGTCCATGGTTAAATAGACAAATGGCATTGCCATTGGGTTCGACACTGTCTGAGTGATCCTGACTGTGTCTTGCCTTTGTTTTGTCCTCAGGTTTGGGATGTTTGAATTTCTGCACAATCAGATGATTGATGAGAAGGGAGTGCTGACAAAGTGGCGGAGCTTTCTGTGTGGTCTGGGAGCTGGGATGGCTGAAGCTGTGGTGGTTGTGTGTCCCATGGAGACAATAAAGGTAATGCAGTGTCCTCTCGCCGTGTCCAGCTGATAATCCAGGGTCGGAAGTGAAAAAAGGTCTGACCTGAGATGGCCATTTATGTGGAATCATTAACAAAAGAATGTATCTTCACATTTAGATTAATTCACCTAAACTACTTCTGGTAAATCTGGTTAAAGCTTGGCTTTTATTAAGGTGACTTGGTAACTTGGGTCCAGTGAGCCTCCTATATACTGTGTGTGATATAACTTTTATACATTCAGTTGGCGCGACCAGCATTTATTGCCCTTGAGAAGGTGGTGAAGATCTGCTTTCTTGAACCGCTGCAGTCCCTGAGGTGTAGGTACACCCACTGTGATGTTAGGGAGGAGTTCCAGGCCGGGAATTTGACCCAGTGACCGTGAAGGAGCGGCTATATAGTTCCAAGTCAGGATGGCGTGTGGCTTGGAGTGGAACTCGGCAGGTGGTGGTGGTGTTCTCACATGTCTGCTGCCCTTGTCCTTCTAAATACTAGAGATTACAGGTTTGGGAGAAGGCTGTCGATGGAGCCTTGGTGAGTTGATGTAGTGCATCTTGTATAACCTGTGCTTCAGTCCCCAGATACTGCCCTGTATTCTGTGAATTAACTGTGTCCTTTGTCGCAATGCCAGAGTTCACTGTTGAAATAATTTTTTTTTATCTTCTAGGTGAAGTTTATTCATGACCAAAGCTCACATAATCCAAAATACCATGGGTTTTTCCATGGTCTCCGGGAGATTATTCGAGAACAAGGTAGGCCCCTCTTGACATGCATGGATCAAGGGGCAAGATACGTGTCTCTTGGAAAGGGCAGTTTTTGGGAGAATTGTATACACGTTCTCCATTTCCGGGAAATTGGTGTGCTTTTCACATAGCCTAAAGCCCCGGGAGAGTGGGTCTGTCAGTGTCCAAAACATAACAGCACGGGAAGCAGAGAGACATTCCGCCTGTATCTAGTTATCATTCATTCTTAGATGTGGACAGTACTGGCACATCAGTACTTCCTGCCCATCCCGAGACTCTGGGGATAAAGGTCAGTGTGTTGTGTGACTATAAGCACTGATGGGGCTAAAGGGTATTAATGAACCAGCTGATGGGTTTTGAATCTTTAAGATCACCTTAATGCAAGGTAAGTCCATTCAAAAGTCTGACGGCAGCGGGGGAAAAGCTGTTCTTGAGTCTGTTGGTACGTGACCTCAGACTTTTATATCTTGTCCCCGACGGAAGAAGGTGGGAGAGAGAATGTCCGGGGTGCGTGGGGTCCTTAATTATGCTGGCTGCTTTGCCGAGGCAGCGGGAAGTGTAGACAGAGTCAATGGATGGGAGGCTGGTTTGCGTGATGGATTGGGGAGGGAGTGGGGGAGGGATATTGAATTCGATGATCAGCCATGACCTTATTGAATGGCGGGGCAGGCTCGAGGGGCCGGATGGCGGGGCAGGCTCGAGGGGCCGGATGGCGGGGCAGGCTCGAGGGGCCGGATGGCGGAGCAGGCTCGAGGGGCCGGGTGGCGGAGCAGGCTCGAGGGGCCGGGTGGCGGAGCAGGCTCGAGGGGCCGGGTGGCGGGGCAGGCTCGAGGGGCCGGATACTGCAGATACTGGAGATCTGAAATTTAAAAATAGGCAGCATCTGTGGAGAGAGAAACAGTTAATCTTTCAAATTGAGTATGGAAGAATCGTTTAGAATTCTAAAAGTGAACTCTGTTTCTCTCTCCACAGAATGTGTGCGTGAAATCCACGCGGTGTAGGGTGGGACTTGAGCCAATCTTTACAAACTTTCGTAAGCCTTTATCTCATTTGTGCATTACAAGCATGCACCTCCTCGCCAACAATCACCGCTTCAGTCTGTTCTTCACACAGGAACACAAGTGAATCCCCAGTTAATATCCACCATACAATTAAATATAATGGATATACAAGTCACACACTCTTCCTCTTGCTGTTTTACCAGCAAATTCACATAACACCGGGTTGCGATCATGCGATGTTACCCAAAGAGAGAAAACGCTGGAAAATCTCAGCGGGTCTGGCAGCATCTGTAAGGAGAGAAAAGAGCTGACGTTTCGAGTCCCGATGACCCTTTGACATCTCCTTGCAGATACTGCCAGACCTGCTGAGATTTTCCAACATTTTCTCTTTTGGTTTCAGCTTCCAGCATCTGCAGTAATTTGCTTTTATGCGCTGTTACCCATTTTCCTAGTCTGAAATAGATGGAAGGGGTCATCAACAGCACTGTCAGAGGCACTTGCTTAGTTCACTGGCGCTTAGTTTGGTTCAGTACCATTTAGCTCAGATCTCATTACAGCCTTGGTTCAGGCATGGATGAAAGCTGAATTCTTGAGGTGAGAATCACTGCCCCTGACATCAAGGCAGCATTTGACTGAGTGTGGCATCAAGGAGCCCGAGGCCCAGCCATCTTCAGCTGCTTCATGAATGACCTTCCTTCCATCATAAGGTCCAAAGTAGAGATGTGCAGTCATCAGCGAACAATGTTCAGTGCCGTTCATAATTCCTCAGATACTGAAACAGTTCATGTTCAAAAGCAGCAATGATGTGGAGATGCCAGCGTTGGACTGAGATAGACACAAAAAGTCTCTCAATACCAAGTTGAAGTACAACAGGTTTATTTGGTAGCACGACCTTTCGGAGCGTTGCCCCTTCATCAGGTGAGTGGCAAGTAACAGTCGCACCTCACAAATACCAGGCAATGACCATCTCCAACAAGAGTGAATCTAATCATTGCACCTTGACATTTGATGGCATTATCATCGCTGAATCCCCACTATCAACATCCTGGAGTTTGCCATTGGCTAGAAACTCAACTGGACAAGCCAGTGGTTACAAGAGCAAGTCAGAGGCTAGGAATCCTGTGGTGAGTAACTCGCCTGACTCCCCAAAGCCTGTTCACTGTCTACAAGGCTCAAGTCAGGATTGTAACGAAATACACTCCACCTGCCTGGGTGGGTGCAGCTCCAATAACAGTCAAGAAGCTTGGCACCATCCAGGACAAAGCAGCCCCGCTTGATTACCATTCCATTGATCACCATTCACTTCTCTCCATCACCAGCACACCCTGGCAGCTGCGTGTACCACCTACAAGATGCAAGAGGTGCTCGCTCCCATTCCCCCCCACTGTTAATTCTTTAGGATTTTATGAAAGGAAAAACTTTTCGGCTGAATCACAGATGTTTTATTAACAAAATAAAAGTTCCCGAGGCCCCAATGCAAGAAGTTTAAACTAGTGTAATGACACTGCACAAAATCCAAAACATCATCCTATTAACAAAAGGCCTCCAATAACACCCCACGTATCTGCCTAAACCTCAACTCCAATCCCCTCAGGATTTAGATGCAACACTTAAACTATCCTTAAGCCTCAGCCCCATTACCTCTCGGGTCTGGCTGATACAGCTGCCCACACGGGGTTGCTCCTTCGGGTCTGAGCTACCGGGTCTGTGAATCAGGGTCACCATTCACGATTCTCCTCAGTGGTGCAAGACTCGCCTTTTTAGTACAAAATTGTATCAAAATGTCAAACCATTTTTCCTGGAGACATCCTGTTTGGGTGGGGTTACATATCCAACTGGTTACATGGTTGCTTTAAGAGCTGATCACATGATTTGATGGTGATGTCGTTAGGGTGCTGGCACAGGCTGCTGTTTTACTTTGTCCTCTGTATAGGCGAGACTGCCTAGAATAAAACTTGTTAGTTTGAATCTGTGTGTGCAAACCATATTCTTCTGTTTTTGTTTAAAACCCACAGCCCCTAACCTAGTTAGCATAATGACCTGAACAAGGTCTGTGAAGTTGGCCTCTTGGAGTATGAGCTCCCTGATTGAAGTAATAATTGTCTGTCCAATCAGGGAATCTTACCTGTGTGTGTGTGTAACTATTATATAATGAGTGTGTCAGAGCTACTGACACTCCAGATTCTGGCTTTGTATCTGAAGCACTCCAAGGAGCAAAGACAATTTTGTAAATAAAGGGAATCTGGTGAAGGTACACTGGCCTCTGAGGAATTATTTTAATTGGTACATCACAAACAAAATTGGCGACAAATTGGATTTTGTTTCATTTGAAGACATTGAGAAAGGATCCTAATTAGAAGAAAAAAAATTGTGGGTCCTCGCCCATCAAATGTTAGAATGCTGGGGAGAAGCAACAACAGGATCTCTTGAGAAGTTTGATAAACTTAAAGCCAGATTCACTTTTCAAAGGGAACTGAGAGACTGTACACTGTTTCACAGAGACATGGCTCACTCTGGCTTCACCGGACTGTGCGCTATAACCAGACGGCTTCTCCACCCACCCAATGGACTGTCCAGTGCCCTCAGGCAAGGCTAGGGGAGGTGGTGTCTGCCTCCTAATCAACACCTTGTGGTGTCTAGATGTAGCAACACTGGTGAGTTTCTGTTCCCCGGACTTCGAATACCTGTCATTAAAATGCTGTTCCTACTACCTTCCGCGGGAGCTCACCTCTGTTGTCCTGACAGCAGTTTACATCCCACCCCATGCAGACGTGAAGGCTACACTGGATGAAATATACACCACCACAAATAGCCTTAGATGAAACATCCCGTGGCCTTGTTCATCGTGGCCGGGGACTTCAATCAGGCCAAGCTCAAGAGCGTCCAACCAAGGTACCACCAACATATCTCCTGTTCCACCAGAGGTCCAAACATCCTCGACCACTGCTACACAAATATAAACATACTGACCGCTCTATCGGCCGCCCACACTTTGGCAAATCAGATCACAAGGCTGTGCTCCTGCTCTCGACGACAAGCAAAAACTGAAGCGGGAGAATCTGTCAAAGAAAATCGTGCAATGTTGGTCTGAGGAGTCGATGATCTCCTATGGGGCTGCTTGGAGTCAGTGGACTGGTCAGTATTTAAAAACTCTGCGACCAGCCTGAATGAGTATTCCACTACACTAACTGACTTCATCAGTAAGTGTGTAGAAGACTGTGTGCCAAAGAAGCAAATCCATGCGTTCCCCAACCGGAAACCATGGATGAACAGGGATATCCACTGCTTGCTGAAGTCCAGGTCTGAGGCATTCAAGTCAGGTGAAACTGACCCATACAAGAAAGCCACAGATACAATCCAAGGGAAACCATCAAGGATGCCAAAAGACAATACCCGACCAAGCTAGAGTCCCAGGCTAGCCACACACACCCCTGCCGACTATGGCAAGGTCCACACAACATAACAGGCTACAAGATGAAGGCATGTAGAATCGCCGGCAACAACAGCACCCCTCCCTGATGAACGGAATGCATTCTATGCCCGTTTTGAGCAAGAGGTAAACGAGAGGACGTCACTCACCCCGGAAGCCTCGGCCGAACTGGTATCTGAGGTCACCATCGCAGACGCCAGAGCAGCTTTCTTAAGTCAACCCATGGAAAGCGACTGGTCTGGATGGGGTACCCGGGCCAGCACTCAGATCCTGCGTGAATCAGCTGGCAGGTGTATTCGCAGACATCTTCAACCTCTCGTTGCACCAACCTGAAGCCCCTACCTGCTTCAAGAAGACAACCATCATCCCGGTACCAAAGAAAAGCTAAGCAGCGTGCCTTAATGACTACCACCCAGTGGCTCTGATATCCATCATTATGAAGTGCTTCGAAAGGCTAGTCATTGCACGAATCAACTCCAGTCTCCCAAATTGCCTGGATCCATTACAGTTTGCCTACTGCCGCAACAGGTCCACAGCAGACGCCATCTCCCTGGCCCTACACTCAACCCAGGAACACCTGGATAACAGGGACACTAATGTCAGACTCTTATTTATTGACGACGGCTCGGCCTTCATTATCCCAACAAAACTGTGCTCTAAACTCCATGGCCTAGGGCTCAACTCCTCCCTCTGTGACTGGATCCTGAACTTCCTAGCCCACTGACCACAATCAGTAAGGTTGTCTTCTTGAAGCAGGTAGGGGCTTCAGGTTGGTGCAACGAGAGGTTGAAGATGTCTGCGAATACTCCTGCCAGCTGATTCACGCAGGATCTGAGTGCTGGCCCGGGTACCCCATCCAGACCAGTCGCTTTCCATGGGTTGACTTAAGAAAGCTGCTCTGGCGTCTGCGATGGTGACCTCAGATACCAGTTCGGCCGAGGCTTCCGGGGTGAGTGACGTCCTCTCGTTTACCTCTTGCTCAAAACGGGCATAGAATGCATTCCGTTCATCACGAAAGGGTGTGTTGTTGCCGGCGATTCTACATGCCTCCACGATCATCCTCAACACCGGTGCCCCACAAGGCTGTGTTCTCAGCTCCCTACTATACTCCTTATACACCTATGATTGCGGCCAAATTCCCCTCCAATTCGATTTTCAAGTTTGCTGATGACACCACCGTAGTGGGTTGGATCTCAAACAATGACGAGACAGAGAACAGGAATGAGATAGAGAATCTGGTGAACTGGTGCAATGACTATTTCTCCCTCAATGTCAGTAAAGCGAAGGAGATAGTTATTGACTTCAGGAAGCGTAGTGGTGGACATGCCTCTGTCTACATCAACAGTGAAGTGGAAATGGTTGAGCGCTTCAAGTTTCTTGGTGTCCAGATCATCAACAACCTGACCTGGTCCCCCCCATGCCGACACTATTGTTAGGAAAGCCCACCAACACCACTTTTTCAGGAGACTAAGGAAATTTGGCATGTCAGATATAATACTCACCAACTTCTACAGATGCACCATAGAAAGCATTCTTTCTGGCTGTATCACAGCTTGGTATGGGCTCCTGCTCTGCCCAAGACTGCAAGGAACGACAAAGTTTTGTGAATGAAGCCCAGTCCATCACGCAAACCAGCCTCCCATCCATTGACTCTGTCTACACTTTCTGCTGCCTCGGATAAAGCAGCCAGCATAATTAAGGACCCCACGCACCCCGGACATTCTCTCTTCCACCTTCCTTTGGGGAAAAAGATAGAAGAGTCTGAGGTCACGTACCAACCGACTCGAGAACAGCTTCTTCCCTGCTGCTGTCAGACTTCTGAATGGACCTACCTCGCATTAAGTTGACCTTTCTCTGCACCCTAGCTATGACTGTAGCATTTCACTCTGCACTCTCTCCTTTCCTTCTCCCTCATGTACTCCATGAATGGTATGTTTTTGTCTGTGTAGCGTGCAGCAATCAGTACTTTTCATTGTATCCCAGTACATGTGACAAATCAAATTAAAGGTTGAAGTGCCAGATGGAAGACCAAGTATGAAAAATCTTTTGTGGTTTTAAAAGAGGGGGTTTTCCCATCGGAGAAGGCTGAGATTCCAGCCAGCATCTGGCATATTTGAAAAAAGCAGTGCTTTGCTGTACGGCTGGGCCCATTTGAAAAATAAAATACGTCTTGTCTGTGATCTCCAGATTAAAAAAGGGAGTACTGGACAGATTTTTTTTAAAAAGCAAAATATATACCGAGCAGTCTCGAGTGGCTGGTGTCTGCGAGAGCAATGCCGGGTGAATTAGGATCCATGGGGCCTTTCTGTGAAGAAACTGAATCAGAGTTCCCGTGCAGAGTGTTTTCAATACTTTGTAAAAGTGAATAAAATTTCAAACACGTTACTCGTTCCAGCTTTTCTCAGTAAAATAGGAAGTAAAACCTTCAATTTGCTCTGGAGCTTGGTTTATCCAGCAAAGCCAGGAACCCAAAGTTTACGATGATTTGACAAAGATCCTTGAAGAGCATTACCCTCCATTGCCACTGATCATCACGGATCGGTTCAGGTTCCACTGAAGGAATCAAGTGGAAGGTGAAAGCATTGCTCAGTTTGTGGCAACTTTAAAAAGGCTGGCACAGCATCGGGAGTTTGGCGAGTCGTTAGAGGATAGTCTTTGAGATCGTCTAGTTTGTGGTCTCCAACATGAGGCGATCCAGTAAGATTGCTTCCTGAACCTGCTTTGACTGTAAAAGCAGCAGTAAAATCAGTGTCGCTGGAACTGGCTGCGAAAGAGGCTTCACAATTTGAGGCAGAAATTAACATTCACAAGATGTGAAAATGCTGGAATCCCCTCCCTAACAGCCCTGTGGGTATACACCCCGCCCCCACCCCCCCCCCCCCCCCCCCCCCCCCCGCCCTGCCCCAAGAATCGTGTTTATTCAGGGGTAATTGAGGAAATTCTTATTGAGGGATTGAATATCTCTTTCAGGTATTCGAGGAACGTACCAGGGGTTGACGGCCACTATCCTCAAACAGGGCTCAAACCAAGCAATCCGTTTCTTTGTGATGACAACCCTGCGTAATTGGTATAAAGGTGAGCGGTCAGCGAGGGACATCTTCCCATCTCCTTTACCCACTGGGGCTTAGACAGGGCGAGGAGGGGGATTATTTCCCTGGGTCTAGCACTGGGTGACTGTCCATTCATAGGTGAGGAGGGATGCTGAATATCTGTCCATTTTACATTGCAGACTTTGGGTCTTTTGAGAGAGCCTAGGACATTTGGTACAGATAAAGCATTACTGTGAAAAGGAGGGGGGAGGGAGCATTCCCAGCCCCCTTCGCTCCTGCTATTGTCTGGAAGTTGCTCAGACCTAGGGGGTACCTGAGGGAGCCAGCATCATGTCTTGGACCAGTGGTACACTGAGTCAGGTTCACAGTGTGGTGTAAGATGGATCAATGGCATGATTGGAATGGGTCACTGAGAGGTTCTGTATTTTCAGGTGACGATCTAAACAAACAAATTAATCCATTTATCACGGCTACATTTGGAGTGACTGCTGGGGCAGCCAGTGTCTTCGGGAATACCCCTCTGGATGTGGTGAAGACGAGGATGCAGGTGAGGAACGGGGTATTAGGGTGCAGGCTGTAGGGATCAGTGCCTGGTACAGTTTCAAATGTGCATGCTACAATTACACACACACTTTCATTTCTATAGCGCCATTCCGTCTCAGGATGTCCCAGAGCACTTCAGAGGGTGAAGTGTGGTCACTGGTATAGTGTAGAAAATCTCAGATAAAGAGAAGGGTGGGGTTGGGATCCTCCCCACCTGCCCTGTCCTATGGGAAGGAACTGGGCGGGATGGTGAGCCTAGCTCCAAGTACCTAACTGCCACGTTCCCATGTTACGATCACAGCTGATAGTACTAGATGAGTCTGAACCTAGGGAGGTCCTAACTTTTTTGTTTAGGAATATGGGGAGTGAATTCTGCACAGTCACAAGAGTCCACTGAAGTTACAAAATCTATCTTGTACTCTATCATAATCAGTGCACAGCCCATTAAACCAATAGATGGCCTGTGGTCAGACATGCTACACTCCTAAAGAGATTCAGTAGATTTCTCATCAAGCCCCCAGAGCTTGTCACGTTGATCTCACTGGAACTCTCTTTCACGTGAGGGTTTCCAAGCTCAATGGTCAAAGGATGCTCGCTTTGGAATCATCTCCCAATCACCACTTTCTCTTGGATGCCTTCCACAAGGGTCCACCTCCAGGGTTTTGATCTCTCCGTCTCATGTTCCTCTCCCCTGGATCACCATGTTCTTTCAAGCTTTGCCTTCCACACTCAGTATTGTGCCGTACCAACAGAACACCACTGCTTCACAGGCCCATTTCACTCCAGTCTGCTTCCTGCAACTTTCTCACTTGAAACTGGGAGCCTTTTTCTGTTCTTCACTGAAAACTTATCTGTTCATGATCCTTGTTCTCATTCCTAGACTTGGAGCCATAGAGGTTTACAGCATGGAAACAGGCCCTTCGGTCCAACTTGTCAATGCCCTGTCCTATGGGAAGGAAGTAAGCTATTCCCAATTGTCTGCATTTGGTCTATATCCCCCTATATCCATCTTATCCATGTAACTGTCTAAATGCTTTTCAAAAGACAAAATTGTACCCGCCTCTACTACTGCCTCTGGCAGCTCGTTCCAGACACTCACCTCCTTCTGAAAAAATTGCCCCTCTGGAGCCTTTTGTATCTCTCCCTTCTCACTTTAAACCTATGCCCTCTAGTTTTAGACTCCCCTACCTTTGGGAAAAGATATTGACTATCTAGCTGATCTGTGCCGCTCATTATTTTATAGACCTCTATAAGGTCACCCCTCAGCCTTCTACGCTCCAGAGAAAAACATCCCAGTCTATCCAGCTTCTCCTTATAACTCAAACCATCAAGTCCCTGTAGCATCCTAGTAAACCTAGACAACTTAGCTGTTACCTTCCTGTCCCCCCTCTGATTTTTGGAACCTTCTTTAGTTTAAAACTTGCTCTCTGTCCCTTTTCATGTTCAGGTCCTTCTGTGCGATGCTGCTCACAGCTGAACTGCAACTGCCTTTCCTGTCTCTGGCTCCTTGGTGCTAGGCAACAGCATAGTTTTTTTCCCCCTACTTTTGAGTTGTAAAACCTTGTTAAAATGCAGGCATCTTTTAAAGTAAAACCAAAACTCAAGTTCCTCCCTTAACACACATACAAAAAAGCCATATCTTACTCTTAACACCCACAAAAAATATATATAACTTGCTGAAAGCTATCTCTATTTGGTCGCTGCTGTTTAAATTGCTGCCACCCAGTTAGGGCTGTTTCCCTGTGTGACTGACTGCTGCCTGACTGAGCGGGAGCCTCAGGAATCGATGCAAATCGGACACCTATGATTTCTTTCAGACTCCGAGGGGAATTTAACCGGCGATTAATTTGGTTCCTTCCGCTTGGTGAGGAGGAAGAGAAAGCTTTCTTGAGATAAATCAAAAATCCTACAGTAAGTTCTCAGTCCCAAGTTTCTACTGCCCATCTTTCCCACACCCAGCCCTGTGGCGTTAGTCCTCATGCCCTCCTGCTGCTGCTAACTCTGACCCTGTCTGAATCCGGTCAGTTCACTCTTTTTTTAGTCCCTTTCAGTTTCAGTTAGAAGTCTCACAACACCAGGTTAAAGTCCAACAGGTTTATTTGATAGCAGCAGCTTTCGGAGCGCTGCCCCAAAGTGCTACCAAATAAACCTGTTGGACTTTAACCTGGTGTTGTGAGACTTCTTACTGTGTTTACCCCAGTCCAACGCCGGCATCTCCACATCATCCCTTTCAGTTTGGCAGTTTTTACAGCAGGTGGCAGCCAAGATCCAGGTAAGGACTATCCTTCCTCGCCTCTTCAAAGGGAACCTACAGCCCTCACCTCAGCGTATGTTTTACTTAGTTTATTCCAGTGGTTTCCTCCACCCTGGAATCTGTCCTGGGTTTTCATCATGCTCTGTGTATGATGTCCTGATGTTAGTCCTCTCCTTGAAACTTGGTTCTGGTGTCTAACCTAAAACAATGTTCTACGTTTTGCCATTCCTGCGCTGCTTATTATCGAAAGTACTTCAGTAAGGTACCCTCTTGGCCACCCCTCATCAAGATTCCTCTTGTAACTCTGGTTGTCAGAGTTCCGCTCGTGTTTAGCTGTCTCCCTGTGTCAGGCTGACCTGAGTTGGATGTAGTGTTTGGTGTGTTCTGGATCAGAGCCCTGTGCTGGTTCAGTGAAAACCTGCTTGGACACTTACTCTGCCGTTGTGACTAATATAGTTCAACAACCCGTGGGGAGAGCCGGAGAACAACTCGCTAACACCTCAAATATTTCAGCTGTTTGCGCCAAGCTGAGTGCTTTATCTGTCTGTACTGTCACAACAATGAGAAAAAAACAGGAAATTATACATGGAAATATTGGACTTTAAAAACTTGCAAGTATTGTAAACTGTGAAGAGGGCAGTGTAGGACTTCAGAAAGACACAAGTTGGTGGCATAGGCAGAAAGGTTGAAGTTCGATGCAGAGAAGTGTGAGGTGGTGAATTTTAGTAGGAAGAATATGGAGAGAGAATACAAAATAAGGGGTAGAATTCTTAAAAGAGTGCAGAAACAGAGGGACCTGGATGTACATGTGCAGAGATCATTGAA
Source organism: Mustelus asterias (assembly GCF_964213995.1). Lineage (NCBI taxonomy): Eukaryota > Metazoa > Chordata > Chondrichthyes > Carcharhiniformes > Triakidae > Mustelus > Mustelus asterias. Next base: position 21,284 of record NW_027591081.1, read on the forward strand.
GGAGGAAGGACAGGTGGAGAGAGCAGTCAATAAAGCATACAGTACACTGACAGTGGTGGGTGCCTGGAACTCGTTGCCGGGGGAGGTAGTGGAAGCGGATACGATAGTGAGTTTTAAGGGGCGTCTCGACAAATACATGAATAGGATGGGAATAGAGGGATATGGTCCCCGGAAGGGTAGGGGGTTTTAGTTCAGTCGGGCAGTATGGTCGGTGCAGGCTTGGAGGGCCGAAGGGCCTGTTCCTGTGCTGTAATTTTCTTTGTTCTTTGTTCTTTGTTCTAGTATCATGGACGTTATTAATAGGGGCATAGAGTAAGGTGGCAGAGTGGTTAGCGCTGCTGCCTCACAGCGCCAGGGACCTGGGTTTGATTCCCGGCCTTGGTCACTGTCTGTGTGGAGTTTGCACGTTCTCCCCGTGTCTGCGTGGGTTTCCTCCGGGTGCTCCGGTTTCCCCCCTCAGTCCACAACGGGTTAGGTGGATTGGCCATGTTAAATTGCCCCTTAGGTGTTAGGGGGACTAGCTAGGGTAAATGTATGAGTTATGGGGATTGGGCCTGGGTGGGATTGTGGTTAGCGCTGCTGCCTCACAGCGCCAGGGACCTGGGTTTGATTCCCGGCCTTGGTCACTGTCTGTGTGGAGTTTGCACGTTCTCCCCGTGTCTGCGTGGGTTTCCTCCGGGTGCTCCGGTTTCCCCCCTCAGTCCACAACGGGTTAGGTGGATTGGCCATGTTAAATTGCCCCTTAGGTGTTAGGGGGACTAGCTAGGGTAAATGTATGAGTTATGGGGATTGGGCCTGGGTGGGATTGTGGTCGGTGCAGACTCGATGGGCCGAATGGCCTCCTTCTGCATTTTAAAAAAGTACAGGGTAAGGAGGTTATGCTGAATTTATACAAGACACTAGTTAGACCTCAGCTGGAATATTGCAAACAGTTCTGGGCGCCACACTGTAGGAAGGATGTGAACACATTGGAGAGAGTGCAGAAGAGGTTTACAAGAATGGTTCCAGGGATGAGAAACTTCAGTTATGAGGATAGATTGGAGAGGTTGGGACTGTTCTCCTTTGAAGAAGGTTAAGAGGAAATATGATAGAGATAACCAAAATCCCTTTACACTGTAAACATTTTGATGCATACCTCCAATATTCTCCAACTCCGCTTCCCTCAACCTCATAAAAGCATGTCAAAGCACCAATTGATGCAACACCAATGGGAAGGAAATTAATATGACTGATCAAAAAAACCTGCTGTTATTTCTCATTGCACTTAAAGTGAAATAAGCAGCACAATGGTTAGCATTGCTAACCAGGAGATAAACCAGGGAAGCACAGGCCAGTGAGTCTCACGTCAGTGGTAGGGAAACTATTAGAGAAAGTTCTGAAGGAGAGCATCTATCTCCACTTGGAGAGGCAAAGCTTGATCAGGGATAGTCAGCATAGCTTCGACAGAGGGAGGGCATGCCTAACAAATTTGATTAATTTTTTTGAGGAGGTGACCAGGTGTGTCGACGAGGGTAGTGCAGTTGATGTAGTCTATACGGATTACAGCAAAGCCTTTGACAAGGTCCCACATGGAAGACTTGTGAAGAAGGTAAATTCACATGGGATACAGGGTACTTTGATAAAGTGGATTCAAAACTGGCTCAGTTGTAGGAGACGGAAGGTGATGTCAGAAGGCTGTTTAGTGACTGGAAGCCAGTGTCCAGTGGCGTACCACAGGGATCTGTGTTGGTCCCCCTATTATTCGTCATTTATATTGATGACTATGTGGGGAGTAGGATTAGTCAGTTTGCGGATGACACAAAGATTGGACGGGTGGTTAACGGTGAGGCGGAGTGTTTTGGGCGACAAGAAGATATAGACGGAATGGTCAAATGGGCAGATAAGTGGCAGATGGAATTTAACTCTGAAAAGTGTGAGGTGATACACTTTGAAAGGAGTAATTTGACAAGAAAGTATTCAATGAATGGAAGGACACTAGGACATTCTGTGGAACAAAGGGACCTTGGTGTGTTTGTCCACAGATCTCTGAAGGTGGAAGGGCTTGTTAGTCGGGTGGTGAAAAAGGACATGGGACACTTGCCTTTATCAATCGAGGTATTGAAAAGCAGGGGAGTCATGTTGGAGTTGTATAGAACTTTGCTGAGGCCACAGCTGGAGCACTGTGTGCAGTTCTGGTCACCACATTATCAGAAGGATGTGATTGCACTGGAGGGGGTGCAGAGGAGATTCACCAGGATGCTGCCTGGGATGGAACATTTAAATTATGAATAGAGATTGGATAGGCTTGGGTTGTTTTCATTGGAGCAGAGAAGACTGAGGGGCGACCTGATCGAGGTGTACAAGATTGAGAGACATAAACAGAGTGGATGAGGAACAGCTGTGCCCCTTAGAACAAAGAACAATACAGCACAGGAACAGGCCCTTCGGCCCTCCAAGCCCGCGCCGCTCCCCGGTCCAGGATTGAATCCTGAATCCAGGATCCCCGCCCAATTTTCCAGCCTATCTACATACCAATATCCTATCCACCGAGCTGTCCCTCACAGCTACGATGCTTTGTTCATCACAACCTATTAACTCACCCCCACCCCCCCATTCCAGACCATGTGATCTCCAGGGAGAGGCGAAAACCCAGAGTGAAAACCCCAGGGCCAATATGGGGAAAAAAAATCTGGGAAATTCCTCTCCGACCCCCTGAGGCGATCGAAACGAGTCCAGGAGATCACAATGGCCCTGATCGGAAAATGCTTCCCAACCCTAGTCATTTCCACTTCCACGAACACCATATGAATTCCCTGCCCCCGAGACAGGTTCCCAACTATCCGCAGTCTCGCTCTGTACTGGTACCAGCAAGATGATCATAGAATGAAGCCTTGAAACGAGAAACAAGGAACAATTAGCCCGCGCCGCTCCCTGGTCCAAACTAGACCACTCTTTTGTATCCCTCCATTCCCACTCCGTTCATATAGCTGTCTAGATAAGTCTTAAACGTTCCCAGTGTGTCCGCCTCCACCACCTTGCCCGGCAACACATTCCAGGCCCCCACGACCCTCTGTGTGAAATATGTCCTTCTGATATCTGTGTTAAACCTCCCCCCCCTTCACCTTGAACCTATGACCCCACGTGAACGTCACCACCGACCCGGGGAAAAGCTTCCCACCGTTCACCCTATCTATGCCTTTCATAATTTTATACACCTCTATTAAGTCTCCCCTCATCCTCCGTCTTTCCAAGGAGAACAACCCCAGTTTCCCCAATCTCTCCTCATAACCAAGCCCCTCCATACCAGGCAACATCCTGGTAAACCTCCTCTGTACTCTCTCCAAAGCCTCCACGTCCTTCTGGTAGTGTGGCGACCAGAACTGGACGCAGTATTCCAAATGCGGCCGAACCAACGTTCTATACATCTGCAACATCAGACCCCAACTCTTATACTCTATGCCCCGTCCTATAAAGGCAAGCATGCCATATGCCTTCTTCACCACCTTCTCCACCTGTGACGTCACCTTCAAAGATCTGTGGACTTGCACACCCAGGTCCCTCTGCGACTCTACACCCTTTATGGTTCTGCCATTTATCGTGTAGCTCCTCCCTACATTATTCCCACCAAAATGCATCACTTCGCATTTATCAGGATTGAACTCCATCTGCCAATTCCTTGCCCAAATTTCCAGCCTATCTATATCCTTCTGTAGCCTCTGACAATGCTCCTCACTATCTGCAAGTCCTGCCAGTTTTGTGTCGTCCGCAACCTTACTGATCACCCCAGTTACTCCTTCTTCCAGATCATTTATATAAATCACAAACAGCAGAGGTCCCAATACAGAGCCCTGCGGTACACCACTAGTCACAGGCCTCCAGCCGGAAAAAGACCCTTCCACTACCACCCTCTGTCTTCTATGACCAAGCCAGTTCTCCACCCATCTAGCCACCTCCCCCTTTATCCCATGGGATCCAACCTTTTTCACTAGCCTACCATGAGGGACTTTGTCAAACGCTTTACTAAAGTCCATATAGACAACATCCACGGCCCTTCCTTCGTCAACCATTTTGGTCACTTCTTCAAAAAACACCACCAGGTTAGTGAGGCATGACCTCCCTCTCACAAAACCATGCTGACTATCGTTAATGAGTTTATTCCTTTCTAAATGCGCATACATCCTATCTCTAAGAATCTTCTCCAACAACTTCCCCACCACGGACGTCAAGCTCACCGGCCTATAATTACCCGGGTTATCCTTCCTACCCTTCTTAAATAACGGGACCACATTGGCTATCCTCCAATCCTCTGGGACCTTAGTTGAAGGGTCAGTCACGAGGGGACGTAGGTTCAAGGTGAGGGGCTTGAGGTTTGGGGGGATTTGAGGAAAAGCCTTTTTACCCAGAGGGTGGTGAGGGTCTGGAATGCGCTGCCTGGGAGGGTGGTGGGGGCGGGATGCCTCACATCCTTTAAAAAGTATCTGGATGAGCACTTGGCACATCACAACATTCAGGGCTATGGGCCAAGTGCTGGCAGATGGGATTAGGTGGAGGTTCAGGTGTTTCTAAGGTGCTGTTGTGGACTCAATGGGCTGAAGGGCCTCTTCTGCGCTGTGTGATTCTCTGCTGCCTCATAGCGCCTGGGACCCGCGTTCAATTCTGGCCTCGGGTGACTGTGTGGAGTTTGCATGTTCTCCCCGTGTCTGCATGGGTTTCCTCCGGGTGCTCCGGTTTCCTCCCACAGTCCAAAGATGTGCGGGTTAGGTGCATTGGCCGTGCTAAATTCTCCCTCAGTGTACCTGAACAGGCGCCGAAGTGTGGCGACTAGAGGATTTTCACAGTAACTTCATTGCAGTGTTAATGTAAGCCTACTTGTGACACTGATAAACTTTAAACTTATTCTTAAAGCTTGAAATAGTGTATATGGAACTCAGAAAGCCACGTTTGGGCAGCTCCAGCTGACCTGGTGAAGACTGACTGCAGAGTAGAGGGATGGGGGAGGGGGTGGGGGGAGAGGGAGGAAGCTGGCAGCCTGGGTTAGTTGTTGGTTAAAAATTAAATCACATGAATGAACGAAGCACCATCCCAAGTGGACACGACTATTCTGGAACCTTCTCTCGCCCTCTTCCACCTCCCTCCCCTGAAACCAAGTTCTCCACCTCCAATTTATAACCCTTTTAAAAGATTATGACTGAAATAACTTGCTGTGGAGTAAGTTTACAGACCAGATAAAAGCTCCATCTGAGGTGGGGCTCCCGCTGGTGCTGTTTTAAATGATCCACGCTTATAAATCAATTTTGTTTGGCTCTATTCAGACATAATCTGCATGTTTTAAAAGTGCATTTACGCATTTTCTTTTGATCAAACCACCTCGGCGCCTTGCCAAAACAAAACCCAGAAAACCACCAAGCACCATGATATCTGCAGTCTGTGCTAACACTTCTTGAGGGGATCAGGGTTTGTGGGGCAAAGGCAGGAGAATGGGGATGAGAAACGTATCAACCATGATTGAATGGCGGAGCAGACTCGATGGGCCGAGTGGCCTAACTCTGCTCCTATATCTTATGGCCTTATAAAACAACGTCAGTCAAGCTTTTATTTTATTTTTTTTTTAATGTTGAGCTTTACAATCCATAACACGTAAAACAGAAAGCACTCAAATCCGTTAGTGACTGACGGTGGGTTTTGTTTCGGTTCTTTTTGTACAGAAAATTCCACAAGACATGTTGTTAATCATGTCCTTGCCCCCATTTCCCCCTCTCCCTCTCTTCTCCACTTGGCTTCCACATTATTCCACTGATCATTTAGCTACACCTCGGAGAGGTGTGGTGTGATAGGCCATTCCCCTGGACTAACACCTCAGCCAGCCACTGCACGGTTCTTGCGGCACCCCGTTTCGAAAGCCCTGCTCTAAGGGGCAATGGACCCCTCCCTGTGCTTCCACCCAGGGTACTTGCAAAAGCAGCTAAAGATTGATTCAGGTAGAGACAAAGGAACATAATGGGGCGAATCTTCCCGTCTCGCCCGCCACGGGAATGGGAGTGGGTGGGGGGGAATCGGAGTGGGTGGGGGGGAATCGGAGTGGGTGGGGGGGAATCGGAGTGGGTGGGGGGGAATCGGAGTGGGTGGGGGGGAATCGGAGTGGGTGGGGGGGAAGCGGGGTGGGGGGGGGAATCGGAGTGGGTGGGGGGGGAAGCGGAGAGGGTGGGGGGGGAAGCGGACCATGGAAAGGTCCATTGACCTCGGGCGAGATTTTCCAGTTTCGGGGCCAGCGCAGTCGGAAAATCCCACCCAGTGACTATCTCATCTCCAGGATCCTGGAATAATTTCCTAGACTGACTGACTAGGGTATTCCAGTTTCCTCCTGAAATGCACAAAGAAGGGGGTTAAAGCCCGTCTCCCAGCTTTCTGCCTTTGTGTGTGTGTGTGTGTGTGTGTGTGTGTGTGTGTGTGTGTGTGTGTGTGTGTGCGCGGTGAGGAGAGGCTGAAAGGTGTGTGATACAGTAACCCTGCGAAAATAGCCACCTTTTGCAGGAATATCTAAAAACTCTCTCTCTAACTGTGGAAGTGAACCAGCCAGCTGGAAAAAAGAACTGAAAGACCTCTCCAAAGCACCCAACACCTGAATTGACTGCAGAAGTCAACTATAATGGAATCGATTTGTAACAACCACAATGTGACCACAGCTATTCCTCAACTCAGGGACTGTCCGTATAACTTCTTGGCACAGTGGTTAGCACTGCTGCTTCACAGCGCCAGAGACCCGGGTTCGATTCCTGGCTTTGGTCACTGTCTTTGTGGAGTTTGTACGTTCTCCCCGTGTCTGCGTGGGTTTCCTCCCACAGGCTGAAAGACGTGCTGGTTAGATGCATTGACCCGAACTGGCATTGGACTGTGGCAACTCGGGGAATTTCACAGTAACTTCATTGCAGTGTTAATGTAAGCCTTCCTTGTGACTAATAAATAAAATATATTTGCTTGCCATTCGACTCGATTCTTCTAATCTGTATGAATGTAGATACGTGCGTTTTACCGTTTCTCCTTTTTTTGATAGCTAATAAACTTATTCTCCGAACTGAAGCAAGTTGGTTGATTGATTGATTAATTAATTAAATTGTTTCCTTTTTAAGCATAGCTGTTGGTCTGGGAAAGGGAACCTTGTTAGATTAAACCTTGTTGCTACCAGCAGAGGATGGGTTGAATAAAGACACCTAGCCAGTTACCCCTCCCCCATCTGGGTTTGTAACAATTTGGGGGTAACCCCAGCTGGACGGTGACAAATCGAAGGGTGTCACCAGACCGACAACCTTTGGGGAATCTCAGCTGGGGCTGGTTGCAACCAGCCGTGGATAACTAAGGAAATAAAGGAGAGTATTAAATTAAAAACCGATGCGTACAGAGTGGCCAAAACTAGTGGGGAATTAGATTGGGAAAGCTTTAAAAAACAAAAAAGAACTACTAAGAAAGCGATAAAGAAAGGAAAGATAGATTCTGAAACTAAACTAGCACAAAATATAAAAACTGATAGTAAAAGTTTTTACAAATATATAAAAAGGAAAAGAGTAGCTAAAGTAAATGTTGGACCCTTAGAAGATGAGAAGGGGGATTTAATAATGGGAAACAAGGAAATGGCCGAGGCCTTAAACAAGGTTGTGTCGGTCTTCACGGTAGAGGACACAAATAGCTTACCGAAAATTGACAGTCGTGGGACTGTAGGGAGTGAGGTCCTTAAAACGATTACTATTACTGAAGAGGTAGTGCTTGGTAGGCTAATGGGACTAAAGGTAGACAAGTCCCCAGGCCCGGATGGAATGCATCCCAGGGTACTGAAAGAAATGGCAGAAGTAATAGCAGATGCGCTGGCTGTAATTTATCAAAATTCGCTGGACTCTGGGGAAGTGCCGGCTGATTGGAAAACAGCTAATGTGACGCCACTGTTTAAAAAAGGAGGTAGACAAAAGGCGGGTAACTATAGGCCGCTTAGCTTAACGTCCGTAGTTGGGAAATTGCTGGAATCCATCATTAAAGAAGAAAAAGCAGGACACCTGGAAAAAAATGGTTCGATCAAGCAGACGCAGCATGGATTCGTGAAGGGAAAGTCGTGTTGACGAATTTACTGGATTTTTATTAAGATGTAACGAGTGTAGTTGACAGAGGGGAACCGGTGGATGTGGTGTTTTTGGATTTCCAGAAGGCGTTTGATAAGGTGCCTCACAAAAGGTTGCTGCAGAAGATTAAGGTACATGGAGTTGGGGGTAAAGTGTTAGCGTGGATTGAGGATTGGCTATCAGGGAAGCAGAGAGTTGGAATAAATGGGTGCTTTTCTGGTTGGCAGTTGGTGAGAAGTGGCGTGCCGCAGGGATCGGTGCTGGGGCCTCATGTTTACCATGTACATAGACGATCTGGAGGAGGGGATCGAGTGTAGGGTAACAAAGTTTGCGGATGGCACAAAGATGAGTGGGAAAGCGAATTGCGTGGAGGATGCGGAAAGTCTGCAGAGAGATTTGGATAGAACCATAGAAAATTACAGCTCAGAAACGGGCCTTTTGGCCCTTCATGTCTGTGCCGAACCATTTTTTGCCTAATCCCACTGACCTGCACTTGGACCATATCCCTCCACACCCCTCTCATCCATGAACCCGTCCAAGTTTTTCTTAAATGTTAAAAGTGACCCCGCATTTACCACTTTATCCGGCAGCTCATTCCACACTCCCACCACTCTCTGCGTGAAGAAGCCCCCCCTAATATTCCCTTTAAACTTTTCTCCTTTCACCCTTAACCCATGCCCTCTGGTTTTTTTCTCCCCTAGCCTCAGCGGAAAAAGCCTGCTTGCATTCACTCTATCTATACCCATCAAAATCTTATACACCTCTATCAAAGCTCCCCTCAATCTTCTACGCTCCAGGGAATAAAGTCCCAACCTATTCAATCTCTCTCTGTAACTCAGCTTCTCAAGTCCCGGCAACATCCTTGTGAACCTTCTCTGCACTCTTTCAACCTTATTTACATCCTTCCTGTAACTAGGTGACAGGCTGAGTGAGTGGGCGAGGATCTGGCAGATGGAGTATAACGTTGACAAGTGTGAGGTTATCCACTTTGGAAGGAATAATAGTAAAATGGACTATTATTTAAATGGTGAAAAATTACAACATGCTACTGTGCAGAGGGACCTGGGGGTCTTTGTGCATGAATCGCAGAAACTCAGTTTGCAGGTGCAGCAGGTGATCAAGAAGGCAAATGGAATGTTGGCCTTTATCGCCAAGGGGATGGAGTATAAAAGCAGGGAGGTCTTGCTGCGATTGTACAAGGCACTGGTGAGGCCGTAACTAGAGTACTGTGTGCAATTTTGGTCCCCTTATTTGCGAAAGGATATATTGGCCTTGGAGGGAGTACAGAGAAGGTTCACCAGGTTGATACCGGAGATGATTGGGCCTGTACTCGTTGGAGTTCAGAAGGCTGAGGGGAGATCTTATAGAGACATATAAGATAATGAAGGGGCTTGACAGGGTAGAGGCAGAGAGATTCTTTCCACGTAGAAAGGAAACAAGAACTAGAGGACACACCCTCAAAATAAGGGGGAGTCAGTTTAGGACAGAGTTGAGGAGGAACTTCTTCTTTCAGAGGGTAGTGAATCTCTGGAATTCTCTGCCCATTGAAGCAGTGGAGGCTACCTCGTTAAATATGTTTAAGTCACAGGTAGATAGATTTCTGATCAATAAGGGAATTAAGGGTTATGGGGAGCGGGCGGGTAAGTGGAACTAAACCACTATCAGATCAGCCATGATCTTATTGAATGGCGGGGCAGGCTCGAGGGGCTAGATGGCCTACTCCTGCTCCTATTTCTTATGTACTTATGACCTTCACTGACCCCTCCTGCAATCTTTGTGAACACATAACCAGCCTGGTGCTCACGGTGCAGTACTGAGGGAGTGTAACACTGGTGCAGCACTGCCTTTGCAGATGGGACATTAAACCAAAGTCCCACCTGCCCCTTCATATATGGAAGATGAGCAGAGAGGTTCTGCCCCGAGTTTATCCATCGACCAATATCACTAAGTACAGACGATCTGGTCACGTATCATTGCTGTTTGTACTGACTCTTCCAGTACCAGTTGTATTTCCTACATTAAGACAGTGACTTTATAACGAGCTTTAGGGCATTGTGAGATTGTGGAAATTCAAGTCTTTGCCATGGTGTGAACCGAAACCTCGGCACAGTGGTTAGCACTGCTGCCTTAGAGCGCAAGGGACCTGGGTTCGATTCTCGGCTTGGGTCATTGCCTGTGCGGAGTCTGCACGTTCTCCCCGTGTCTGCGTGGGTTTCCTCCGGGTGCTCTGGTTTCCTCCCACAGTCCGAAAGACGTGCTGGTTAGGGTGCATTGACCATGGTAAATTGCCCCTCAGTGTCCTGGGATGTGTAAGTTAGAGGGATTAGTGGGGTAAATGTGTGGAGTTAAGGAGATAGGGCCTAGGTGGGATTGTTGTTGGTGCAGACTCGATGGGCCGAATGGTCTCCTTCTGCACTGTAGGGATTCTATGGTTCAATTTGTGAAATTATATTTTTATTTTCATCCCCCTTTTCATTATAGGGCCTTGAGTCTTCCAAGTACAGGAACACACTGGATTGTGCATATCAGATCGTTAAAAATGAGGGATTACTTGCGTAAGTATTGATATGTTACATTTTACTGCCCGCTCTGAATTGAGAGTCAAAGTCCCTGTTTTTTTTTCCCCTAAGAGGCCGTTGCTTTGTGTGCTGCAGGTTTTACAAAGGGACAGTTCCACGTTTGGCCAGAGTGTGTCTGGATGTGGCCATTGTCTTTGTCATTTATGAGGAGGTCGTCAAACTTCTCAACAAGTTCTGAAAATCTGAGTGAGGAGCGTGAGCATCCGCATGGTGCAGCCTGCTTCCTGTCTGCCTCACTCTCTCTCGCTGACGCTCAGTACTGCACTGTCCACGTCAGAGTTCCCATCAGCGCCACTTGCCAAAGAAGTGCACGATAACCTAGTTAAAAACGGACTCATTATCGGCAAAGCTGCCTTAGAGACTGGATGTTTAGTGAGCTACTCGATACCCTCAGCTGCCTGTTTCACAGATAGCCTTGATGTGGAGATGCCGGCGTTGGACTGGGGTGGGCACAGTAAGAAGTCTCACAACACCAGGTTAAAGCCCAACAGGTTTATTTGGTATCATGAGCTTTCGGAGCGCTGCTCCTCCATCCGGCGGTTGAGGTGTCGGTGGTAGCCATAATGTGGAGATTCTGGCTTTGGACTGGGGTGGGCACAGTAAGCAGTCTCACTTCTTCTACACTCACCTGATGAAGGAGCAGCGCTCTGAAAGCTCATGATACCAAATAAGACCATAAGACATAGGAGCAGAATTAGGCCACTCAGCCCATCGAGTCTGCTCCGCCATTCAATCATGGCTGATATTTTTCTCATCTCCATTCTCCTGCCTTTTCCCCATAACCCCTGATCCCCTTATTAATCAAGAACCTATCTATCTCGGTCTTAAAGACACTCAATGACCCGGCCTCCACAGCCTTCTGCGGCAAAGAGTTCCACAGATTCACCACTCTCTGGCTGAAGAAATTCCTCCTCATCTCTGTTTTAAAGGATCGTCCCTTTGGCCTGAGGTATAAATAAACCTGTTGGACTTTAACCTGGTGTTGTGAGAATTCTTACTGTTGCTGAAGGAAGTGCAAATGGGCCGCTTACTCCCTTTTGCTGCCTGTTTTGATGGTTTCCACGCCATGTCCTGTTTCCATTGGAAGCTGTTTGCAAAGTCTCCATTCTTCAATCCTTTCTGGGTACTTTGCTAACCGCAGATCTCGATGGCAGCCCGGTGGACGAGCCAGCACACTGAGCCATGCTGAAACAGCTCAGTTTAGGATTTAGCTGATTCACTCTCTAACGCACAGTGCCAGCTCTGTTCCTTGTTAAAACAAAAAAACAGCCCAAAATACCTTTTGGGTAAATGTATTGTTCAGCTCTTTGCAGTGTTTGTTTTAAATGTCGTTTTCCTGGATCCTCCGGGTGTGGTTCTGTTTTTAAAATACATTGTACACATTTAATTTTATGTTCATAGAATTGAGTTTTGTGTCTCCCCTGATCCAACCTATCCCTTGCCCACTCCCCCCTCGGGGTGTTTCAGGCTGAGATGTCGCCTCCAAAAGTGTGGAACCGTTGGGCCTTATTCTGGTCTGCTTTGCTGCTGAGATTACTGGTGTGAAATCTGGAGCAGGAGCCCTGTCCGACTGTCTTCATTTCCCCCTCTCCCTTGTCTCCACTCTGAATGAAGCTATTTTGGTTGAGACCAGCAGGCACTCCCTGAAGCTCGCAGGCTGAGATGGGGGCATTGTGCTTGCGTGAGTGAACCCCTTGGGGGAGACCTGAGCTTGCCTGAATGCAGCATTGCGGCCTTTCTCACTCTGCCGCTGGGGTGTGGGGTGATGGCAGGGTGGCAGGATTTGGAATTCTAGGACAGTGAACACCTCCCTGAATAGCTGGAATGCTGACTGCTGGAGAGATTGTGTCAGTCACACTGTTTACAAGCCACTGTGGGTTGCGAGGGATACCCAGTGTGGTCAGGGATAGCACCACTGAGTGCAGTGATATTTGACCAATAGAAATCACTCATTCTATCTACAGTTGTTGCTATGGTAACAACATTTTAAACACAGCTACTAATTTTAGAAGAAAATGCCTCACTCGATTCAGGGGCACTTAATTCCTACATCATAATTTACTGAATAAATCTTACCCATTCTTCATTAATGACATGACTAATAACAGATCAAAATAGGTAGAATGTCTGACACAGAGGCCATTCGGCCCAGCTGCTTTATGCTGCTGTTTTGTGCTCCTACCCTGCTTCATCTCATCCTATCTGCATATCCTTCTCTTCCTTTCTCTGTTTATATTATTCAGCCCGATCGCTCCCTGCAGTGAGTGAGTTCCACATTCTCGCTGCTCTTTGGGCAACTTGTTCGTTCTCCGACCGAGGCTCATGAATGAGATGCTTTTTTCCTCAATATGGCTATCACTGGGGCCACACCATTGCCCCCTCCCCCCCACCCCACCCCCTCCTGTGTTCACTGCCACTGTGCATACACGCTCTCACACACACACCCCGGGTTTGCTGTCATTGGGGTTGACCGTTACTGGTGCCCCCCTGGGATACACTGTCACTGCCCTCACCCCCCCCCCCCCACCCCCCTCCCAGGGGTTCACTGTCACTGTACTCACCATCCCCCCACCCCCCTCCCAGGGGTTCACTGTCACTGCCCCCCCCCCATGCCCCCCCCCCACCCCCCTGGGGTTCACCGTCACTGCCCCCCCACCCCCCCCCCGGGGTTCACTGTCACTGCCCCCCCACCCCCCCAGGGGTTCACTGTCATTGTACTCACCATCCCCCCACCCCCCTCCCAGGGGTTCACTGTCACTGTACTCACCATCCCCCCACCCCCCTCCCAGGGGTTCACTGTCACTGCCCCCCCCCCCCCATGCCCCCCCCCCCACCCCCCTGGGGTTCACTGTCACTGCCCCCCCACCCCCCCAGGAGTTCACTGTCACTGCCCCCCCACCCCCCCAGGGGTTCACTGTCACTGCCCCCCCACCCCCCCAGGGGTTCACTGTCACTGCCCCCCCCCCATGCCCCCCCTCCCCCCACCCCCCCGGGGTTCACCGTCACTGGGGCCTCCCCCAGCTGTTAGTTTGTGCTGGAGGACAGACCTGGATTGCGGTGGTTTACAGAACGCTGTGACTGTATCCCTCCCACTTTTCAAAAACCCCAAGTTCCATCAATTCACAGAATACCTGCTGATTGGCAGCCAGTAAAGAAGAATTTTATAATATATTGGATAGCACCGGTTGGAGTCAGTAACTCCAGTCCGAATGAATAACTTACCCTGACAGATTCTTGCTGGTTTTAGCCTCTAGGGACTGAACTCCCAACGTATCGAGAGAGAGGGTGCAGAGAGTCTAACTTCCACAACACCAGAATTCCTAGAATGGGTTCAGGGAATCTCTCCCACCAATCAGGGAAATACAGTGCAGCTCAACACTCCCCATTCTGCACTCAGAGTGCTGCAGTGCTGGAGGAGCCATTCTTCAGATGAGATGTTAAACTAAGACAGTAAACCTCACCAGGTGGAGATGCCGGTGTTGGACTGGGGTGGGCACAGGAAGAAGTCTCATGACACCAGGTTAAAGTCCGTGCTGTTCCTTTGTCTAAGAAGGGCAGCAAGAATAATCCAGGTAATTACAGGCCAGTGAGCCTTACGTCAGTGGGAGGAAAATTATTGGAGAGGATTCTTCGGGACAGGATTTACTCCTACTTGGAAATAAGTGGACGTATCAGTGAGAGGCAACATGGTTTTGTGTAGGGGAGGTCATGTCTCACGAAGTTGATTGAGTTTTTCGAGGGAGTGACGAAGATGATTGAGGGTGGGGCAGTGGATGTTGTCTACGTGGACTTCAGTAAGGCCTCATGGCAGACTCGTGCAGAAGGTGAAGTCGCATGGGATCAGAGGTGAGCTGGCAAGGTGGATACAAAACTGGCTTGGTCAAAGAATGATGTGGAGATGCCGGCGTTGGACTGGGGTAAACACAGTAAGAAGTCTAACAACTAGTGGCTTTTGCTACCAAATAAACCTGTTGGACTTTAACCTGGTGTTGTTAGACTTCTTACTTGGTCAAAGAAGACAGAGGGTAGCAGTGGAAGGGTGTGTTTCTGAATGGAAGGTTGTGACAAGTGGCGTTCCTCAGGGAACAGTGCTGGGACCTTTGCAGTTTATAATATATAAATGATTTGGAGGAAAATGTAACTAGATGCAGACGACACAAAGGTTGGTGGATTTGCGGATAGCGATGAGGACCATCAGAGGATACAACAGGATATAGATCAGTTGGAGACTTGGGCGGAGAGATGGCAGATAGAGTTTAATCCGGACAAATGTGAGGCAAATTTTGGAAGGTCTAATACAGATAGGAAATATACAGTAAATAGCAGAACCCTTACGAATATTGATAGCAGAGGGATCTGGGTATACAGGTACACAGATCACTGAAAGTGGCAATGCAGGTGGAGGAGGGAGTCAAGAAGGCATACGGCATGCTTGCCTTCATCGGCCGGGGTATTGAGTTTAAAAATTGGCAAGTCATGTTGCAGCTTTATAGAACCTTAGGCTGCACTTGGAATATAGTGTTCAATTCTGGTCACCACACGACCAGAAGGATGTGGAGGCTTTGGAGAGGGTACAGAAAAGATTTACCAGGATGTTGCCTGGTATGGAGGGCATCAGCTATGAGGAGAGGTTGGAGAAACTTGGTTTGTTTTCACTGGAGCAACGGAGGTTGAGGGGCGACCTGATAGAAGTCTACACGATTATAAGGGGCATGGACAGAGTGGATAGTCAGAAGCTTTTCCCCAGGGTGGAAGAGTCAATTACTAGGGGGCATAGGTTTAAGGTGTGAGGGGCAAGATTTAAAGGAGATGTACGAGGCAAGTTTTTTTACACAGAGGGTGGTGGGGAACTTGCTGCCGGGGGAGGTTGTGGAAGCAGATACGATAGTGACTTTTAAGGGGCGTCTTGACAAATACATGAATAGGATGGGAATGGAGGGATATGGTCCCCGGAAGGGTAGGGGGTTTTAGTTCAGAGGGGCAGCATGGTTGGTGCAGGCTTGGAGGGGCTGAAGGGCCTGTTCCTATGCTGTAATTTTCTTTGTTCTTTGTTATTCTCTAAGGTCTGTAAACATCGTGGCAGAATTTGAAGGGCAGGGGAATTATGCCGCTCGTCAGATCAAGTTCAGCATCAACTTGCAGCGTTAACGACTGTGCCCTGTTCAATACCCTGAGAATGTTAGAGAAACCCTGGGCTAATTTGGGATAAGTAATCTTCACAGTAACTTAATTGCAGTGCTAATATAAGCCTACTTGTGACACGAATAAATAAACATTAAATTTTCACATGGGAAAGGTTTTAGTGCAGGAGATTGTTCTGATTTTCCTGCAGCCAGAAACCAGTCCAAACCTTGCCTGGGGAATTCAGCAAATCAGCATCCACCACACAAAACAGCAGACTGTTCCTGTATTTTATTATTCTCCGAAAAGAACAACCTACTGACATCTAACTTGAATCTGGCTTCGTACATCCCGAGTCCTCCCTAATCTGTTTCTTCCAGTTGATGGGGACATCAGTTGAAGGGGCAGCTACATGAAATTTACAGTACAGAATCAGTATGGTGCTCTCTCAATACTGACCCTCTGACAGTGCGGCACTCCCTCAGTACTGACCCTCTGACAGTGCGGCACTCCCTCAGTACTGACCCTCTGACAGTGCGGCACTCCCTCAGTACTGACCCTCTGACAGTGCGGCACTCCCTCAGCACTGACCCTCTGACAGTGCGGCACTCCCTCAGGACTGACCCTCTGACATTGCAGCACTCCCTCAGCACTGACCCTCTGACAGTGCGGCACTCCCTCAGGACTGACCCTCTGACATTGCAGCACTCCCTCAGCACTGACCCTCTGACAGTGCAGCACTCACTCAGCACTGACCCTCTGACAGTGCGGCACTCACTCAGCACTGACCCTCTGACAGTGCGGCACTCCCTCAGTACTGACCCTCTGACAGTGCGGCACTCCCTCAGTACTGACCCTCTGACATTGCAGCACTCCCTCAGCACTGACCCTCTGACAGTGCGGCACTCCCTCAGTACTGATCCTCTGACAGTGCACCACTCCCTCAGTACTGATCCTCTGACAGTGCGGCACTCCCTCAGTACTGATCCTCTGACAGTGCACCACTCCCTCAGTACTGACCCTCTGACAGTGTGGCACTCCCTCAGTCCTGACCCTCTGACAGTGCGGCACTCCCTCAGCACTGATCCTCTGACAGTGTACCACTCCCTCAGTACTGACCCTCTGACAGTGCAGCACTCCCTCAGTACTGACCCTCTGACAGTGCAGCACTCCCTCAGTACTGACCCTCTGACAGTGTGGCACTCCCCCAGTACTGACCCTCTGACAGTGCGGCACTCCCTCAGTACTGATCCTCTGACAGTGCGGCACTCCCTCAGTACTGACCCTCTGACAGTGCAGCACTCCCTCAGTACTGACCCTCTGACAGTGCGGCACTCCCTCAGTACTGACCCTCTGACAGTGCAGCACTCCCTCAGCACTGATCCTCTGACAGTGCGGCACTCCCTCAGTACTGATCCTTTGACAGTGCAGCACTCCCTCAGTACTGACCCTCTGACAGTGCAGCACTCCCTCAGTACTGACCCTCTGACAGTGCAGCACTCCCTCAGTACTGACCCTCTGACAGTGCAGCACTCCCTCAGTACTGACCCTCTGACAGTGCAGCACTCCCTCAGTACTGACCCTCTGACAGTGCGGCACTCCCTCAGTACTGACCCTCTGACAGTGCGGCACTCCCTCAGCACTGACCCTCTGACAGTGCGGCACTCCCTCAGCACTGACCCTCTGACAGTGCGGCACTCCCTCAGTACTGACCCTCTGACAGTGCAGCACTCCCTCAGTACTGACCCTCTGACAGTGCGGCACTCCCTCAGTACTGACCCTCTGACAGTGCAGCACTCCCTCAGCACTGACCCTCTGACAGTGCGGCACTCCCTCAGTACTGACCCTCTGACAGTGCGGCACTCCCTCAGCACTGACCCTCTGACAGTGCGGCACTCCCTCAGTACTGACCCTCTGACAGTGCGGCACTCCCTCAGTACTGACCCTCTGACAGTGCGGCACTCCCTCAGCACTGAGCGAGATTGTCATCGACTTCAGGAAGCGTAGAGGAGAACATGCCCCTGTCTACATCAATGGGCATGAAGTGGAAAGGGTCGAGAGCTTCAAGTTTTTAGGTGTTCAGATCACCAACAACCTGTCCTGGTCCCCCCCATGCCGACACTATAGTTAAGAAAGCCCACCAACACCTCTACTTTCTCAGAAGACTAAGGAAATTTGGCATGTCAGCTACGACTCTCACCAACGTTTACAGATGCACCATAGAAAGCATTCTTTCTGGTTGTATCACAGCTTGGTATGGCTCCTGCTCTGCCCAAGACCACAAGGAACTACAAAAGGTTGTGAATGTAGCACAATCCATCACACAAACCAGGCTCCCATCCATTGACTCTGTCTACACTTCCCACTGCCTCGGCAAAGCAGCAGCATAATTAAGGACCCCACGCACCCCGGACATTCTCTCTTCCACCTTCTTCCGTCAGGAAAAAGATACAAAAGTCTGAGGTCATGTACCAACCGACTCAAGAACAACTTCTTCCCTGCTGCTGTCAGACTTTTGAATGGACTTACCTTGCATTAAGTTGATCTTTTCCCGACACCCTAGCTATGACTGTAACACCACATTTGGCACTCTCTCCTTTCTTTCTCTATGAACGGTATGCTTTGTCGGTATAGCGCACAAGAAACAATACTTTTCACTATGTTAATACATGTGACAATAATAAATCAAATCAAATTCCTCACGATCAACAATACCACCTATTTTAGTGTCATCTGCAAACTTACTGATCATGCCTTGTACATTCTCATCCAAATCATTGATAGAGATAACAAACAGCAATGGGCCCAGCACTGACCTCTGAGGCACACCACGAGACACAAGTCTCCAGTCTGACAAGCATCCTTCCAATATTATCTTCTGCTTCCTACCATCAAGCCCCACAAGGCTGTGTTCTCAGCCCCCTACTATACTCCTTATACACCGATGACCATGTGACCAAATTCCCCTCCAATTCGATTTTCAAGTTTGCTGACGACACCACCGTAGTGGGTCGGATCTCAAACAATGATGAGACAGAGTACAGGAATGAGATAGAGAATCTGGTGAACTGGTGCAGCAACAATAATCTCTCCCTCAACGTCAACAAAACGAAGGAGATTGTCATTAACTTCAGGAAGCATAAAGGAGAACATGCCCCTATCTACATCAACGGGGACAAAGTAGAAAGGGTCGGGAGCTTCAGATTTCTAAGTGTCCAGATCACCAACAACCTGTCCTGGTCCCCCATGCCGACACTATAGTTAAGAATGCCCCACCAACGCCTCTACTTTCTCAGAAGACTAAGGAAATTTGGCATGTCAGCTACGACTCTCACCAACCTTTACAGGTGCACCATAGAAAGCATTCTTTCTGGTTGTATCACAGCTTGGTATGGCTCCTGCTCTGCCCAAGACTGCAAGGAATTACAAAAGTTGTGAATGCAGCCCAATCCATCACGCAAACCAGCGTCCCATCCATTGACTCTGTCTACACTTCCCGCTGCCTCGGTAAAGCAGCCAGCATAATTAAGAACCCCACGCCTCCCCGGACAGTCTCTCTTCCACCGCCTTCCGTTGGGAAAAAGATACAAAAGTCTGAGGTCACGTACCAACCGACTCAAGAACAGCTTCTTCCCTGCTGCTGCCAGACTTTTGAATGGACCTACCTTGCAATAAGTTGATCTTTCTCTACACCCTAGCTATGACTGTAACACTACATTCTGCACTCTCTCCTTTCCTTCTCTATGAAAGGTATGCCTTGTCTGTATAGCATGCAAGAAACAATACTTTTCACTGTGTTAATACATATGACAAAATCAAAATTGTATATCCAATTTGCCAGCTCTCCCTGGATTCCATGTGATCTAACCTTCCAGAGCAGCCTACCATGTGGAACTTTATCAAAGGTCTTACTGAAGTCCATGCAGACTACGTCTACCGCCCTGCCCTCATCAACCTTCCTGGTCACTTTGTCAAAGAACTTTAACAACTTTGTACGGCATGATCTCCCATGCACAAAGCCGTGCTGACTGCTCCGAATCAAACCCGGTCTTTCCAAATGTCTGTATATCTCATCCCTCAGAATCCTGGTTTGGAGCGGATCTGAGGAATAATTTTTCATCCAGAAGGTGGTGGAAATATGGAACGTGCTTCCTGAGAGGCTGGTGGACGCAGGGACTCTTGTAACATTTAAGAAGCACCTGGGCAAGCACTTAAATCATCAAAGCATAGTACGTTTGGACCAAGTGTTGGTAAATAGGATTGGTGTAGATTGGCATAAACACGGTGGGCCTGTTTCTGTGCTGTGTGACTCTATTTAACCCCTGACCTGGTTCAGAGGTGAACCACAGAACGTACCTGCTTTCATTAATCATACTGGATTGCGATGTTGAATCTGGATTCCTTGTCAAAAGCTGGTGTCAAGAATGATTCTTCGATAATATAGTCAACTCTTTATTTTAATCTGAAGTGAGCTGCTACATCGGTGGCCTTTATTACTCTGCTGTGAATACTGACAATTGTGCGGTTTACATTTGCTGAGGCGTGTCTCCTCTCTAATTGTTGCGAGACGTTGGTGCTGCCCACCTGAGAACCTGCCCGTTGACTCTGCCAGCCTGGGAGAGTGAGTAAGACGCTAAGCCCACCCTGCCTCTCCCTGCCCACTGCTGATGGTGGAGAGGACGGGGAGTTTACTCGTAACGCCGCAGGTGATTGTACAGCGACTGGACGTAGGTGAACACACACATGGGGTCGGGTTTGTGCCCCATTACCATCATGTCCTCCACTTCAATCAGCCTGTCGCAGTGAGCCATCTTCCTGTAACATCAAGAACAAGGATCAAACTCGTATTTCCACAGCACCTTCCATCACCTCTACATCTAAATGCTGCATCAGCCACAATGACGGCAGGACTGCAGCAGCCGGTTTACACACTGTAACTTATTGGCCCGGACACTGGGGAGATCTTTCTTCTTTATTTAAAGTTTATTTATTTATTAGTCACAAGTAGGCTTACATTAACACTGCAATGAAGTTACTGTGAAAATCCCCGAGTCGCCACACTCCCGTGCCTGTTCGGGTACACTGAGGGAGAATTTAGCACGGCCAATGCATCCCTAACCAGCACGTCTTTCAGACTGTGGGAGGAAACCGGAGCACCCGGAGGAAACCCACGCAGACACGGGGAGAACGTGCAGACTCCGCGCACACACTGACCCAGGTCCCTGGCGCTGTGAGGTAACAGTGCTAGCCACCGTGCCGCCCCTTAGATTCTTCTTAGAATTGAGGAGTCAACCTTTGCGTACAGGGCATCACTTAACATCCCATCTGAAAGACTGCACCTTGAAAGAAGCTGACTAACTGAGATCTGATGTGGAGATGCCGGCGTTGGACTGGGGTAAACACAGTAAGAAGTTTAACAACACCAGGTTAAAGTCCAACAGGTTTATTTGGTAGCAAAAGCCACACAAGCTTTCGGAGCTCCAAGCCCCTTCTTCAGGTGAGTGTGGCCCTCACCTGAAGAAGGGGCTTAGAGCTCCGAAAGCTTGTGTGGCTTTTGCTACCAAATAAACCTGTTGGACTTTAACCTGGTGTTGTTAAACTTCTTACTAACTGAGATCTGCCATCTGCAAGTATAGATCTGGTATCTGTGGGGCTGAAGCTGTTGCCCGCCCTGCACCATTTCCTGGGGTCCCCCGGGAACTAAACACGCAAAGTTCATTAAAAAAATAATCTGTGGGGGTGCAGATGGCCCTGGCGAGGCTGGCATTGCTTACCACACCATTCCCCATCGACCTGAAGCTCTCCCAACTACTGCATGAGGTCAAGTGCGGTTCAAAGAAGTTTCCCTGGGATGAAGAGATTGTTTTCTGGGGAAAGGTTGGGCTTACATTACTGGAGTTTACAGAAATGAGAGATGATCTGATTGAAGCATACTGAGGGGATTTGACAGGGTCGGTGCCGAGAGGGGGTGTCCCCTTGTGGAGGAATCTAGAACTCCGAGGCACAGTTTCAAAATAACTGGTCTCCCATTTATGATGGAGAGGAATTTCTTCTCTCTGACTCTCATTGGTGTGGAATTCTGTCCTCCGAGAGGAGTGGGAGCTGGCTCATTGAATATATTCAACGCTGAGTTAGATAGATTTTTGATCAAAGGAGTCGAGGGCTGGGAGTGGCGGCAGACAGGAAAGTGTGGAGTAGGATTGATGGGCCGAATGGCTTGCTCCTAATCCCTGTGTAAAAGTAACATGGAACCTGTGAGCTGGAACAGAGGTTCTCAGCCCAGGCGGCTGTATCCGTTACCCAGCCTGGACACTCTGATTTCCCCTCCTCTCTGGGTGCGACCTTACCACCCGTTCACACTCCCGCTGCAGTGACGTCAGAGATTTTGGTAGCCAGCCAAATCTTCGTTCACTGCAGCGGGATGGGAAAATCCTGCTGGCGTGAGCCATCGGAAAATTGCGGCCTCCACGCTCGTAACAGTGACAGGGCCTTGTTAGGGCTGAGCTGAATGTGAAAGGATCGTACTCACTCAGCCATGCCGAACGCCAGCTCAAAGTTCTGTTTGCGATTACTGGGGCTCAGCTCGTTGTAATCAAAGGCTTCTGGGAAGAAGGAGTGGACGAGGGCACAAAACGCCATCCCGTTGCTCCAACTCGAGGAGAAATTCTGGATGTCGATCAACTGCAAGGAACAGAGGGAGATTTACAACCTGCAAGAACAACAACCTTTCCCCTTCGTACAATACAATCCTGCAGTGCAGAAGGAGGCCATTCGGCCCATTGAGCCTGCACCGATCACAATCCCAGCCAGGCCCTATCCCCATAACCCCATGTATTTAACCTAGCTAGTCTCCCCTGACACTAAGGGACAATTTAACACGGCCAATCCACCTAACCCGCACATCTTTCGACTGTGGGAGGAAACCGGAGCACCCGGAGGAAACCCACACAGACACAGGGAGAATGTGCAAACTCCACACACACAGCGAGCCCAAGCCGGGAATCGAACTGGCGCTGTGAGGCAGCAGTGCTAACCACTGTGCCACCGAGCCGCCCCTTCATTGGGGAATTCCATGCCCCTGAAGTTATAAACGTTACAGTGATCCCAGAACTGGCTAAATACAGACTTAACTTTCAGATTCCATGACCATAAACCAGTCACAAGGCCAGACTCCTGACAAAATTTGTATTGATATTCCTGGGACATGTGGACAGATTTCTGTGGGTATTTCCCAAGTAGAAGATTGAGTGTTTAGTGAACAAAGTACTTTTGAAATAATGATACCAGAAGACCTCAAATGTTCTGCAAGGAGAGACAGGTCGGAATTCTCTGGCCGTTCACTCCGGCGGGATTCTCCGGTCCCGCTGACAGCGCACCCATGGGTTTCCCGCTGGCATGGGGTGATGTCAATGGGAATTCCCATCACCCCATGCCAGCGGGAAACCCATGGGTGCGCTGTCGGCGGGACCGGAGAATCCCGCCAGAGTGAACGGCCAGAGAATGGGAATTCCCATTGACAGCAGCGGGACCAGGGAATCCTGCCGCTAACAAACAAGACATGGGAGACGCACGGCTGGGAGGCGGGAGAATCTCACCCATAATGTTCCCATGGTGTTTGTGTAGCTAAATAGTCATCAAGGCAGTGGGGAATATTCCCCTACTGTTCTTCCAAATAGTGTCTTGGGATCTTTTATATCCGCCTGGGGGGGTCTAGTCTGTAAATGTGGCACCTCCGACAGTGCAGCAGTCCTATCGGTGAGAAACCGTGGTGTCTAATCCACTTCACCACCCATTCTGTGTGTACTCTGACCTTCTCCAATGCTGCCTCCAAATATTCATCCTGATCTCCTCAACCTGTGCCTGAGATACTGTCCCCAAGGCTGCTTTTCAATTGGCCATGATGTGGAGATGCCGGCGTTGGACTGGGGTAAACACAGTAAGAAGTTTAACAACACCAGGTTAAAGTCCAACAGGTTTATTTGGTAGCAAAAGCCACACAAGCTTTCGGAGCTCCAAGCCCCTTCTTCAGGTGAGTGGGAATTCTGTTCACAAACAGAGTTTATAAAGACACAGACTCAATTTACATGAATAATGGTTGGAATGCGAATACTTACAACTAATCAAGTCTTTAAGAAACAAAACAATGGGAGTGGAGAGAGCATCAAGACAGGCTAAAAAGATGTGTATTGTCTCCAGACAAGACAGCCAGTGAAACTCTGCAGTTCCACGCAACTGTGGGCGTTACAAATAGTGTGACATGAACCCAATATCCCGGTTGAGGCCGTCCGCATGTGTGCGGAACTTGGCTATCAGTTTCTGCTCAGCGACTCTGCGCTGTCGTGTGTTGCGAAGGCCGCCTTGGAGAACGCTTACCCGAATATCAGAGGCCGAATGCCCGTGACCGCTGAAGTGCTCCCCAACAGGAAGAGAACAGTCTTGCCTGGTGATTGTCGAGCGGTGTTCATTCATCCATTGTCGCAGCGTCTGCATAGTTTCCCCAATGTACCATGCCTCCGGACATCCTTTCTTGCAGCGTATCAGGTAGACAACGTTGGCCGAGTTGCAAGAGTATGTACCGTGTATGTACCGAGTATGTACCATCATCTCACGTGAGAACACCATCCACCAGGTACACGGTACATACTCTTGCAACTCGGCCAACGTTGTCTACCTGATACGCTGCAAGAAAGGATGTCCCGAGGCATGGTACATTGGGGAGACCATGCAGACGCTGCGACAACGGATGAATGAACACCGCTCGACAATCACCAGGCAAGACTGTTCTCTTCCTGTTGGGGAGCACTTCAGCAGTCACGGGCATTCGGCCTCTGATATTCGGGTAAGCGTTCTCCAAGGCGGCCTTCGCGACACACGACAGCGCAGAGTCGCTGAGCAGAAACTGATAGCCAAGTTCCGCACACACGCGGACGGCCTCAACCGGGATATTGGGTTCATGTCACACTATCTGTAACCCCCACAGCTTGCCTGGACCTGCAGAGTTTCACTGGCTGTCTTGTCTGGAGACAATACACATCTTTTTAGCCTGTCTTGATGCTCTCTCCACTCCCGTTGTTTTGTTTCTTAAAGACTTGATTAGTTGTAAGTATTCGCATTCCAACCATTATTCATGTAAATTGAGTCTGTGTCTTTATAAACTCTGTTTGTGAACAGAATTCCCACTCACCTGAAGAAGGGGCTTGGAGCTCCGAAAGCTTGTGTGGCTTTTGCTACCGAATAAACCTGTTGGACTTTAACCTGGTGTTGTTAAACTTCTTACTGTGTTTCAATTGGCCACCAGGAGACACACACGGGCTGCCTGGGTGGGTGGAGAATGATGGGCTACAGCTCTCTGCCGTTCCTCTGCTCTGGTGGCTGCCGGTCCTTCCCTTCTGCAGAATACAGTCCAGACCAGAAACAGTGCAAAGCGAGAGCTCTCAGCATCCTGCCCTTCCCCCCCCCCCATTGGTGTTCTCTGTCATTCTTACAGTCACTCCCTGGTGAAGTATCCGTGGTCTCTGCATTTCGGAATATTGTTAGCGGATTCCATTCTGGGAAGCCAGAGCCTGGCTCGAAACTGTCGTCACGCAACATCCCCACGTGAACACGGCTCACCAGGAGCGCGAACCACACATGACAAAATCCCACGTCCTAACTGAATATAGGAACAGGAGGAGGTCCATTCAGTCTGAACCTTCTCATTTCCAAGGAGTGCACCCCTAGCTTATATAATCTTGCCTCGTAATTTAACCCATTCTGATAGCGACTAGTTAATTAAACATGTTGACCAATGGACCTTGGTCTGTGCATCAGTAAAGTTAGTTCCAATCATCACCTTTTGCCAGCTGCTCCCTCTCTGTCTCTGGGTAAGTCAATAAGCATTAACCCTTTGCTTACCTTGTATCCTATTGTCTTGGAGCGACACCACTCCAGAAGGATCTGTTTGATGCTACTTGCACTGGCGACACCAAAGCTTTGGGATCTTTGGAGCTTTCCCTTTGGAGCACCAGCCTTGCCCCTGAAAGAATGGGTAAAGGCAGTGTAAAACTGACCTGTTCTGGGCTTAGACTACAAACCACACTCATCACCACACTCAGAATAAACACTTTAATGAATTAGACAGATATACTCACAGGAGGCCATTCAGCCCATCATTGCCTGGGCTGATGACATGTGAAAGTTATTCAATTAGTCTCACTTGCCCCCTGCTCTTACCCCACGGCCCGAAACATTTTTCCTTTCCAAGTATTATGTCCTACTTGGTTTAAATTTATTTCTAAGTGGTAGATTTCTAAGAGGTGGCACGGTAGCACAGTGGTTAGCGCTGCTGCTTCACAGCGCCAGGGACCCGGGTCTGATTCCCGACTTGGGTCACTGTCTGTGCGGAGTCTGCACGTTCTCCCCGTGTCTGCATGGGTTTCCTCCGGGTGCTCCGGCTTCCTTCACAGTCTGAAAGACGCGCTGGTTAGGGTGCATTGACCCGAACAAGTGCCGGAGTGTGGCGACTAGGGGAATTTCACAGTAACTCCATTGCAGTGTTAATGTAAGCCTTACTTGTGACTAATAAATAAACTTTACTTTAAGATGCCGGTCTGGTTCAGTGGGTTAATGTATCACCCTAGCCCATACAGGCCCCAGAATCCATTCCCAGTCAGTGTACCAAGCTGAGCCTGGCCACACTTGGCCTCAGTACCCTGGGTCACAGAGGGATATTCAGCCGGGGATGCACCTCCCGAGACTCATTCATTGGCCAGTGCCATGAAAGTTCACTGTTAGGGTCATTGGGTCAGGACTGGACGCAGCAGCGAACCCTCAGTGATGGAATATTCCAGAAACACACCCTACCTGTCTCATTGATGGAGAATGAGCGAATGTGCAGGGAAACCAATGGGGCTGTATCAAAGTGAGAGTCCACAACACAGCGGGAGGAAAGGGAGGGGAACGCTAGAGAGATTAAAGTATCTTCACTGCAAGCCAGAAATAACTGTATTTTGGCAGCGCTTTTCGTAACCACAGGATGTCTCGGAGCACCTTCCAGCCAGTGAGGTACTGTTGAGGTGCAGTCACTATTATCAAGCAGGAAACAGCAACTAGCTTGTACACAGCAAGATCCCACATACAGCAACATCGTATGGTCAGATAATAATGTTTTAGTGTTGGTTGAGGGAGAGATATTGGCCCTAAAACACTGGACAGATCTTCACCCCATCCTGTTCTTTACCCAGCAGTGACCATGTCTACCTGAGAGGGCAGGCAGAGCCTTGCTTTAAGATCTCACCCAAAGAAAGGCACCTCCAACAGTGCGGCATTCCCTTAGCATTTCCCCAATGACAGTGCAGCGCTCCCTCAGTACAGACCCTCTGACAGCGCGGCACTCCTTCAGTACTGGTCCTCTGACAGTGCGGCACTCCCTCAGTACTGACCGTCTGACAGTGCGGCACTCCCTCAGTACTGACCCTCTGACAGTGCGGCACTCCCTCAGTACTGACCCTCTGACAGTGCGGCACTCCCTCAGTACTGACCCTCTGACAGTGCGGCACTCCCTCAGTACTGACCCTCTGACAGTGCGGCACTCCCTCAGTACTGACCCTCTGACAGTGCGGCACTCCCTCAGTACTGACCCTCTGACAGTGCGGCACTCCCTCAGTACTGACCCTCTGACAGTGTGGCACTCCCTCAGTACTGACCCTCTGACAGTGCGGCACTCCCTCAGTACTGACCCTCTGACAGTGCGGCACTCCCTCAGTACTGACCCTCTGACAGTGCGGCACTCCCTCAGTACTGACCCTCTGACAGTGCGGCACTCCCTCAGTACTGACCCTCTGACAGTGTGGCACTCCATCAGTACTGACCCTCTGACAGTGCGGCACTCCCTCTGTACTGACCCTCTGACAGTGCGGCACTCCCTCAGTACTGACCCTCTGACAGTGTGACACTCCCTCAGTACTGACCCTCTGACAGTGCGGCACTCCCTCAGCACTGACCCTCTGACAGTGTGACACTCCCTCAGTACTGCACTCCCTCAGTACTGGCACTGTGCGTGACAGCCTGGATTTTGGTCTGTGCTACAAGTGTGGGCGATCCTTGACCTTCTGCAGCCTGTAAGATGCAGGACTCCTGGGTATGGTCTTACCTTGTGCCTTCCTGTTCAAACTTTTCGAAGAGAGCCTTCCTGGACTGGGGTCCGGAGGTCCGGGGTAGTGTCTGTGACCTCATCAGCAGTGGACGCTTCTCACCCTGTCGGGTCGGGGGAGGGGATCGGGATTTGGTGGCTGGGTCTGGATAAAGATTGAGTACACTGCGGAGAAACGGGGTTACAAGTAAACAGAGCAGATATTCCAACATGGGGATGCAGTGATCAAATGGTTTCAGAACTGAAGGAGACTATTCAGCCCATCTAGCTCTTACTGACTCACTGGCCAGTTAGTCCCACTCGCCCATCCTTGCCCTGGAGTCCTCAATTTTTATTCCCTTAAAGTAATCATCCAATTCCCTTTGAAAACCGTGATTAAATCCCCCTACACTACACTCCCAGACAGTGCGCTGCAGATCCTAACCAATCGCTGCGTGGAAACTATTTCCTCTGTCACTATTGGTTCTTTTGCCAGTGACCTCAAATCTCTGTCCTCTGGTTCTCAATCCTTCCACCAATGGGAATAGTTTCCCCCTATCCACTCTGTCCAGACCCCTCGAGATTTTTGAACACCCCAATCAAATCTCCTTAATCTTTTCCAAAGAAAACAGCTCCAGGGAGAGTCACTGCCATTGTGGTATTGTAACTAGACCAGAGATCCAGGGTAATGTTCTGGGGACCCAGGTTCAAATCCCACCGTGCCAAATGGTGATTGGATTCAATAAACATTTGGAATTGAAAGTCTAATGTTGACCATGAAACCATTGTAAAAACCCATCCAGTTCATTAATTTCTTATAGGGAAGGAAATCTGCCATCCTTAATCCAGATCCGTAGCAAATTAAATATCCCAGCCAGTCAAATCGCACTCTTCCCCTCTCTCCCCGCATCCTTTCACATTCCTCTTTTTCAAATAATAATGTGAAACTTTTAGAAGTGTTTGTGGATTCTAGCGTAACAGAAATAAAAACAGAAAATGCTGGAAAAGCTCACAGGGTCTGGGAGCATCAGTGGAGGGAGGAAACAGAGTTAAAGTTTCAAACAGGAAATGGAAGGGAGAGGGGGGGGAACTCGGGTAAATTGCAATCACCAGGGAAGTGGTTCTGAGCAAATTGTTGTGTCTGTGGACTGACAAATCCCCGGACGTCACCGTGAGGTCTCGAAAAAGGCGGCCAATGAGATACTTGATGCACTGGTTTTTATTTTCCAAAATTCTCGAGATTTGGGAAAGGTTCCATTAGATTGGAAAACCGCAAATGTTAATCTTTTATTCAAATAGGGAGTGAGAGAGAAAGCAGGAAATTATCGTCAGCCTAACATCTGTCAGAGGGAAAATGTTAGAAGCCATTATTAAAGATGTTTTAGCAGGCACCTCGGTACATTCAAGGCAATCAGGCAGAGTCAACATGGTTTTGTGAAAGGGAAATCACATTTAGCCAATTTATTGGAGTTCTTTGAAGGAGTCACATGTGCTGTGGATAAAGGGGAACTGGTGGATGTACTGTACTTAGATTTCCAGAAGGCATTTGATAAGGTGCCACATGAAAGGTAATTGTGGAAAATAAAAGCTGATGGTGTAGAGTGTAGCACATTGGCATGGATTGAAGATTGGCTGGCTAACAGGAAACAGAGTAGGCATAAATGGTTTTTTTTCTGGTTGGCAGAATGTGACAGGTTCCACAGGGACCAATGCTGGGGCCCCAACATTTTCCAAATTATACAAATGGGGCATAATGTCGGCAAATGTGAAACAATTTGGCAGGAAGAATAAAAAAGAAGATTGTTATCCACCTGGTGAGAGGAGGCAGAGCTCTGAGGTGTAGAGGGATCTGGGTGTCCGAGTGCATGAATCACAAAAGGCTAGGTAGGTGGTCTCCTTATTTAAATAAGGATGTAAATGTGAGAGAAACAGTTCAGAGAAGGTTTACCAGAATGGATGTTTCTGCTTGTGGGAGAATCTAGAACTAGGGGGCCGGTGTTTAAAAATAAGGGCTCGCTCATGTAAGACAGAGGTTCACTCACAGGGTCATCAGACTTTCGAACTCTCTTCCTCACAAGGCAGTGGAAGCAGATCCTTGAGTATTTTAAGGTGGAGCTGCTTAGATTCTTGATTAATGAGGGGGCGAAAGATTATTGGGGGGTCGGCAGGAATGTGGATAAAAGCAAATTAGTGCGGATGCTGGAATCTGAAACCAAAAGAGAAAGCGCTGGAAAATCTCAGCAGGTCTGGCAGCATCTGTAAGGAGAGAAAAGAGCTGACGTTTCGAGTCCAGATGACCCCTTGTCCAAATGTGGAATGTGGGGTTGAAGTTACAAACCAATCAGCCATTATTGAATGGTGGAGCAGACTCGAGGGGCTGAGTGGCCTCCTCCTGTTCCTAATTCGGATACACGTATGAACCCTGAGACTTGAACTCTGTTGCCTTCCCTCCACAGATGCTGCTGAGACCTGCTGAGGTTTTCCAGCTCCTAGTTCAGGTTTCCAGCCTTCACGGTATTTTGCTTTTATTCTGATTTAACAGCAGTTTGTCACTGAGTTTTTCATCTTCTAATCACCCACATTGCTGACCTGTTCCTAACCCTCTTCTTCAGTTCTTGTTGCGATTATCTTAATCCTGTTAGTGGCCGGGCAGTGAAGTGTGAGTGGTTTTCATGTTTCAGACAGATCTGGGATCAGACTAATAAAAGTTGATGAGGTGCCGCGTGGGAGTTCAGAAAAACCCAGCTCTCTGTTGTAGAGTCAAGATGCCGACTCGAGATTGAAAGTAAGGGGCAGGAGGTTTAGAGGGAATGTGAGGAAAACTCTTCTCACCCAGAGGGTGGTGGGAGTCTGGAACTCACAGCCTGAAAGGGTGGAGGAGGCAGAGACCCTCAGTGTATTTAAGAAATATTTAGATATTCACTTGCAGTGTCAAGGCAGATGGGACAAGTGCTGGAAAATGGGATTGAAATAGTTGGGTGGTTTGTCTTTGACCAGTGTAGATGCGATGGGCCGAAGGGCCTTTTACTGTGTTGTGGACTTCTGTGACTCTGTCGCTGGAATTCTACCGCCACGGAATTGGAGCCGGCGAGAGGCAGACAATGGAAATGACCATTGATCTCGGGCAGGAACTTTCGATCTTGCTCAAGTGAGGCCATACAATCCCGCCCTATGACTCACTGGAAGAAAGTAGCCTTCAAATTGGGGCGGCACGGCGGCACAGTGGTTAGCACTGCCACCTCACAGCACCAGGGACCTGGGTTCGATTCCCGGCTCGGGTCACTGTCTGTGTGGAGTTTGCACATTCTCCCCGTGTCTGCGTGGGTTTCCTCCGGATGCTCCGGTTTCCTCCCACAGTCCAAAGATGTGCGGATTAGGTGCATTGGCCATGCTAAATTGCCCCTTAGTGTCAGGGGGGACTAGCTAGGGTAAATGCATGGGGTTATGGGGATAGGGCCTGGGTGGGATTGTGGTCGGTGCAGACTCGATGGGCCGAATAGCCTCCTTCTGTACTGTAGGGATTCTGTGAAATTCTGCTCAACCCCAAGTAGGAAGAACTCCATCTCTAGGAAGGAGCAGTAAACGTGGAGAATTGATTCTCATTTCTAGTGGAGATATTAGTGGAGTTCTCTTCATATTTTTTGTAACCTCAGTGTTGACCTTTTCCTTTATGGTCGTGAAGCTTATGAGCTCAAAATGAACTTCCAGAAGGTGCCGGGAATAATTTAAATCCTCAAACCAGACCCGAAAACTCTTCCCCAACCCATCTGAGCTTCAACTCTTTGCTTACATTTATACAGAGCCTTGAATGTACATTCCCAGGAAGTTTAGCAAACACGTTTTTACCAAACCACATAAAGGAGATAATGGGACAACTTAAAGGAGGAGAGAGATGTGGAGAGGTTTATGGAGGGAATCCAGAACTGAAGGTTCATGCAGCTGAAGGCATGGTCATCGATGGTGGAATGATTAAACTCCAGGATGCTCAGGAGGTCAGAATGAGAGGAATGCAGAGATCTCGGAGTGTTGTGGGGCTGGAGGTTAGAGGGGGAGCCAAGGAGGGATTTGGAAACAAGGATGAGAATTATAGGGATGGTCAGACCCTGAGACAAGTGAGGTCCGTGAGCACAGGGGCGATGGGTAACGGGGGCTTGGTGTGAGCTAGGACCATGGACGACAGAGCTTTGGATGAGAATAAGTTTCCAGAGGTAGGAGAGTCTTCAGGCGAGTGTTGACAAAGAGCAGAGCAGCGGGGAGACTCTGCAACAGGGAGGGGTTAGAGCACGGGGTGGAGTTGGTCAGAACTGAGCTTGTTTGAAAGCTTGGGACGATTTCCCTGAGTCACTACCTGGACGGTGGGCGGACGTCGCTGGACACCGAGTAACTGATGGAAGAGACAGTCTTACTGACATTGACATTCTTGTCTGAAAAAGAGACAAAGTAAATGCAGCAATGAGACTCTAGAGAAACAAATCACAAGCACACTGCTCTCCTTATCCACCATTCACAGCTTCAGAGACCTTTACAGCTGCTCTGCACAACATTCCTGAGCAACATCACTGATTCCATCTGCATCTCAATGACAGCAAGTGTGAGTCTTTATATGCTGTGGGGTCAGTTTAGCTCAGTTGGACAGCTGGTTCATGATGCAGCACGCCGTCAACAGCACGGATTCAATTCCCGTCCCAGCTGAGGTTATTCTGGTTGGCATAGAAACCATAGAAAGAAACCATAGAAACCCTACAGTGCAGAAGAAGGCCATTCGGCCCATCGAGTCTGCACCGACCACAATCCCACCCAGGCCCTACCCCCACATATTTTACCCGCTAATCCCTCTAACCTACGCATCCCAGGACTCTAAGGGACACGGTGGCACAGTGGTTAGCACTGCTGTCCTCACAGCGCCAGGGACCCGGGTTCGATTCCCGGCTTGGGTCACTGTCTGTGTGGAGTCTGCATGTTCTCCCCGTGTCTGTGTGGGTTTCCTCCGGGTGCTCCGGTTTCCCCCCACAGTTCAAAGATGTGCTGGTTAAGTGGATTGGCCGTGTTAAATTGCCCCTTAGTGTCAGGAGATTGAGCAGGGTAAACATGAGGGGTTATGGGGATAGGACCTGGGTGGGATTATGGCCGGTGCAGACTCGATGGACCGAATAGCCTCTTGCATTGTAAGATTAACAATCCAGGGACAGGAGGTTGAATCAGCAGCTGGCACATTTAAAATCAATTAAATAAATCTGGAAGCATCTCAGTAATATTGATTATAAACTGACTGGATTGTTGGAAAAATCCATCTGGTCACTAATGTCCTTTAGGGAAGGAAATCTGCCGTCCTTACCCGGTCTGGCCCACACGTGACTCCAGAGCCACAGCAATGTGGCTGAGTCCGAACTAGTGTCTGAAATGGCCGGGCGAGACTCTCAGTTGTGCCCCAGAGGGGATGGGCAGGAAATGCTGGCATCCCACGAATCAATAAAAAATATCCGTGGCCTCCACGGAGCTGGGACTAAGGCAGTGTGTCCCTGAACCAAAACAATAACGCTGCTTTCCCCATTAACGGAGTTTAACCTTGTGAAACACAAGTGAGCAGCGCTGTCGGTATCAGCTCCCTGCACTGAACCCATGCCACTGGGGAGGTGGTCAGCCTTCAGCTGGGGGGAGGCGGTCAGCCTTCAGCTGGGGGGAGGCGGTCAGCCTTCAGCTGGGGGGAGGCGGTCAGCCTTCAGCTGGGGGGAGGCGGTCAGTCTTCAGCTGGGGGGAGGCGGTCAGTCTTCAGGGGGAGGGAGGCGGTCAGTCTTCAGGGGGGAGGCGGTCAGTCTTCAGGGGGGGGGGAGGCGGTCAGCCTTCAGGGGGAGGGAGGCGGTCAGTCTTCAGGGGGAGGGAGGCGGTCAGTCTTCAGGGGGAGGGAGGCGGTCAGCCTTCAGCTGGGGGGAGGCGGTCAGTCTTCAGCTGGGGGGAGGCGGTCAGCCTTCAGCTGGGGGGAGGCGGTCAGTCTTCAGCTGGGGGGAGGCGGTCAGTCTTCAGGGGGAGGGAGGCGGTCAGTCTTCAGCGGGGAGGCGGTCAGTCTTCAGGGGGGGGGAGGCGGTCAGCCTTCAGGGGGAGGGAGGCGGTCAGTCTTCAGGGGGAGGGAGGCGGTCAGTCTTCAGGGGGGAGGCGGTCAGTCTTCAGGGGGGGGAGGCGGTCAGCCTTCAGGGGGGGAGGCGGTCAGCCTTCAGGGGGGGGGCGGTCAGTCTTCAGCTGGGGAGAGGTGGTCAGTCTTCAGGGGGGAGGCGGTCAGTCTTCAGCTGGAGGGAGGTGGTCAGTCTTCAGCTGGAGGGAGGTGGTCAATCTTCAGTGGGGGGAGGCGGTCAGTCTTCAGCTGGAGGGAGGTGGTCAGTCTTCAGTGGGGGGAGGCGGTCAGTCTTCAGCTGGACGGAGGTGGTCAGTCTTCAGCAGGGTGGCCCTGAGTGTCCGTGCTGATGGAAAATGGCAGCTGTTGCCAGTGTTTGAAACAATGAAGGGATGACAATCCCGCAGATTCCTGCAGGATCAGCAAGGCCCTTCCTCCCGGGAATGTGGTAAATTTCAGTATACATCCTCCCAGTGAAACACCGCTCCACTACCCAGTCTTTACAGCAAGGTTTAGAATCCAAACTGAAGAGCTGTTTGATTAGCTGTATGGACAGCACTGCCTCAATCAGACGGACACCGATACAAATCCCAAAGGATTCAATCCGTAACCCAAGCACACACTTCTAGTTCACTACAGAGGGAGTGCCGCACTGTCAGAGGGTCTGTACTGAGGGAGTGCCGCACTGTCAGAGGGTCAGTGCTGAGGGAGTGCCGCACTGTCAGAGGGTCAGTGCTGAGGGAGTGCCGCACTGTCAGAGGGTCAGTACTGAGGGAGTGCCGCACTGTCAGAGGGTCTGTACTGAGGGAGTGCCGCACTGTCAGAGGGTCAGTGCTGAGGGAGTTCCGCACTGTCAGAGGGTCAGTACTGAGGGAGTGCTGCACTGTCAGAGGGTCAGGACTGAGGGAGTGCCGCACTGTCAGAGGGTCAGTGCTGAGGGAGTGCCGCACTGTCAGAGGGTCTGTACTGAGGGAGTGCCGCACTGTCAGAGGGTCAGTGCTGAGGGAGTGCCGCACTGTCAGAGGGTCAGTACTGAGAGAGTGCCGCATTGTCAGAGGGTCTGTACTGAGGGAGTGCCGCACTGTCAGAGGGTCAGTGCTGAGGGAGTGCCGCACTGTCAGAGGGTCAGTGCTGAGGGAGTGCCGCACTGTCAGAGGGTCAGTACTGAGGGAGTGCCGCACTGTCAGAGGGTCAGTACTGAGGGAGTGCCGCACTGTCAGAGGGTCTGTACTGAGGGAGTGCCGCACTGTCAGAGGGTCAGTGCTGAGGGAGTGCCGCACTGTCAGAGGGTCTGTACTGAGGGAGTGCCGCACTGTCAGAGGGTCAGTGCTGAGGGAGTGCCGCACTGTCAGAGGGTCTGTACTGAGGGAGTGCCGCACTGTCAGAGGGTCAGTGCTGAGGGAGTGCCGCACTGTCAGAGGGTCAGTACTGAGGTAGTGCCGCACTGTCAGAGGGTCAGTACTGAGGGAGTGCCGCACTGTCAGAGGGTCAGTACTGAGGGCGTGCCGCACTGTCAGAGGGTCAGTGCTGAGGGAGTACCGCACTGTCAGAGGGTCAGTGCTGAGGGAGTGCCGCACTGTCAGAGGGTCAGTACTGAGGGAGTGCCGCACTGTCAGAGGGTCAGTGCTGAGGGAGTGCCGCACTGTCAGAGGGTCAGTACTGAGGGAGTGCTGCACTGTCAGAGGGTCAGTGCTGAGGGAGTGCTGCACTGTCAGAGGGTCAGTACTGAGGGAGTGCTGCACTGTCAGAGGGTCAGTGCTGAGGGAGTGCCGCACTGTCAGAGGGTCAGTACTGAGGGAGTGCCACACTGTCAGAGAGTCAGTGCTGAGGGAGTGCCGCACTGTCCAAGGTGATGTCTTCAGATGAATTTAAACTGTGGCCCCGCATGCTTCTTAGGACAATGTAAAAAATATCCTTCACTTCTTCAAAGAGGGAGCAGTAAGATGTCTCACAACACCAGGGTAAAGTTCACCAGGTCAGTCTCACCTGATGAAGAAGCAGCGCTTCGAAAGCTCGTGATTCCAAATAAACCTATTCGACTTTAAATTGGTGTTGAGGGACTTCTTACTGTGCCCACCCGAGTCCAACGCCGGCATCTCCTTATCAAAGAGGGAGCAGGAGGTGTGTGCTGGCGAACCGTCCAATATTTATCCTTTATCCAAAATCTCTAAATACAGATTATTGGTCATTATTTTATGTCTGTATGTGGGATCTTGCTGTGCATTGATTAGCTGCCATGGTTCCCATATGACATCAGTGACTACAATTCAAAGTACGTCATTGGCTGTAGACAGTTTTTGATGTCCAGAGAGTGTGAAAGGAGCCAGTCTTTCTTTACCAGCTGAATTACCCCCAGGCGGCGAGTGATCTATCAGGTGGCACAGTGGTTAACACTGCTGCCTCACAGCGCCAGGGACTCGTGTTCAATTCCCGGCTTGGGTCACTGTCTGTATGGAGTCTGCATGTTCTCCCCGTGTCTGCGTGGGTTTCCTCCTGCAGTCCAAAGATGTGCAGGTTTGGTGAATCGGCCATGTTAAATTGCCCCTTAGTTTCAGGGGGACTAGCTAGGGTAAATGCATGGGGTTATGGGGATAGGGCCTGGGTGGGATTGTGGTCGGTGCAGACTCGATGGGCCGAATGTCCTCCCTCTGCACTGTGGGGATTCTATGAACCAAGGCCAAAATCTGGAAAGGTGCCTGGGAGGTGATTGAGTTTCTGGCTGCACTCACCGGATTGGTGCACAGTTTGACTGACGTTCTCCGTCTGGTGCCTGCTTGCAGCCGATTGGTTGAGGTTTTCTGACCGCGAGGTTGTGCTCGTTGACATCTCCGCGGAGAATTTCTCCCCTGATTTGGTAACCGCGGTGATGGGCAGGTGAGCGAGTCCCACCGCCGCGGGCTCGTGTTCCTGTAACGCCACAGCGGGGGACTGCCGGGCTGTCGTCAGTTCCTTACCTGCATTGGGTGAAAAGTGACATTTTATTGGAATTGTGTCCCATTGCAAATAAGAGTGGCACAGTGGTTAGCACTGCTGCCTCATAATGCCAGGGACCCGGGGCAGCACGGTGACACAGTGGTTAGCACTGCTGCCTCACTGTGCCAGGGACCCGGGGCAGCATGGTGGCACAGTGGTTAGCACTGCTGACTCATAATGCCAGGGACCCGGGGCAGCATGGTGGCACAGTGGTTAGCACTGCTGCCTCATAATGCCAGGGACCCGGGGCAGCATGGTGGCACAGTGGTTAGCACTGCCGCCTCGCAGTGCCAGGGACCCGGGGCAGCACGGTGGCACAGTGGTTAGCACTGCTGCCTCACAACGCGAGGGACCTGGGTTCGATTCCCGGCTTGGGTCACTGTCTATGTGGAGTTTGCACATTTTCCCCATGTCTGCGTGGGTTTCCTCCGAGTGCTCCGGCTTCCTCCCAAAGTCCAATGGTTAGGTGGATTGGCCGTGCTAAATTGCCCCTTAGTGTGCTGGGATGCACAGGTTAGAGGGATTAGTGGGGTAAATATGTGGAGTTGTAGGAATAGGGCCTGGGCGGGGATTGTTGTCGGTGCAGACTGTGCATTTCTATGAACTCTAAAGTCCCCAATCTCAGACCCACCCCCATTGGGAAAGCATTTTGGCAGCAAGAATGAGAAGAGGCAATATAAGTGGTACAGTTTGAAAGGGTTTGGAAGAAAAGGTAGAGAAGGCTGTTTACAAAGCACGTGGGATCCTGGCTTTTGTTAATAGGGGAATAGAAAAACAAGGAAGTTATGCTCAACTTGTCCAAAACACTGATTGGAGCTTGCGTACTGTATCTAATCCTGAGATTGTGGAAAGACTGAGGAATTGGGGTCATTCTTTTTTGAGCAGATGCATTAAGGATAAATTTAATATAATTATTAAATTAACATGAACCTGCGCCAATTGGAAGTGAGGGTGCGCATTCCTGGGGCTGGAAGGTTTCAGTTGGTTTGCCACATCAACTCGCCTGCAGTTACTACACTGGCGACGAGGATAAAGTGGATTCGTTGTTGAAAGCAGCAGTGCAGAGTTGGAGGGGATGGAGAGCGATCACTCAAAGTTCAAAGGAGAAAAGCTACAGACTTTGTTTTATTGATGCTGCTATTTTGGGAAGATTGAGGCATTCGATCCCAGAGTTGAGAGTGATGGGCAGTATGTTGAGAGGCTGCGGTCTTTTTCATGGCAAATGAAATAATGGCAGAGGCGAAGCAGGAAGTATGCCGTGCACAGCCTGCGGCTCACAGATCTATAATCTGGTCTGGGCTTTGACGTCACCCTGAGCTCCAGACACAAAACCTTCAACCAGTTAGTCAATTTAGTTAAGGATCACTATAACCTCTGACCTTCCAACATCATGCAAATATATAAATTTTATTTTGCCGTTAGCGATCCAGGAGGATTGGTCTCCAGCTTCACAGCCAGACTTCGATGGCTAGCTGAGCACTGTGTGTTCAGGCCTTCATTAGGAGATATGTTGAGGGATCGCTTGGTTTGTGGGATCGAGAACCCCAACACCCCAACAAAACTGCTGGCTGAAACGAAGATTTGATTGGAGAAAGCAGCAGAGATGGCCCAAGCGACCGAGTGCGCTGAGCAAGGCGGGCGGGTGTGAGTTGAGCAGAGTGAGGTGAGCCAGGAAACAGCTGCCCTGGGACCAGCCTGAGCGAGGGCAGCAGAGCCTGAATGGAGGCATTCAGCACCGGGGTGTGAGGCATGTTCCCGGTGTGGGGGAGACCACCCCCCCCCCAAGAGATGTGCCGGTGCAAGAATTCTATCTGCTTCAGTATGAAAGGAAGGGTCATCTGCAAGCTAGGTGTAGAGTGAAGCAGGATGCACAGAACATTCCAGAAAGATAGGAAATGATGAAAACAGCCCCTGTGAATAAGCTGGCAGAGGAAGCAAAGGAGGGATCCGAGGCCTCCACACTCAACCAAGTCCAACTCAGCAAGGGACCTCCCATTGAGATTGTTCTAATGGTTAATGGCCATCACCTGAAGACGGAGGTCGACACTCGCGCTGTGGCCACTGTCATAGGAGAATAAAACATTCAAACATCTCCAGAAGGGCCTGCAACCCTGAGCCATTCCAAGGCTACTCTGGTGGCATACACCGGAGAGACATGGGGCATAGTGGGGACAATCTCCATGTCGGTATCCCATAGGAACCATTCGGCCCAGCGACCCATCACGGCGATTGAAGGACAGAGGCCCGTGGGACAGGACTGGTTAAAACCAATCAAACTGGAGTGACTGGAAACATTTAATGTGCAGGATAGGGGATTCGAAGAGCTCCTATGGAAATATCAGGAGGTATTCCAGAGGGAACTGGGGTTAAAGCTCCAAAGCGAAAGGTTAAATCCAAAGGCAACACCTACATTTCTCTGAGCTCGCCCAGTGCCCTACGCGTTACACCAGAAAGTAGATGTCAAAGGCTGGAAGACCTGGGCATCCTCAAGCCTGTGCAATTTTCCGAATGGGCCACACCCATCGTCCCCGTCCTGAAACCTGACCGTACCGCAAGGATCTGCGGGGACTACAAACTGACGGTAAACAGGGGGACCCAGCTAGATCGTTACCCAATTCCCAGGATAGAGGACCTCTATGCTAAGTTAGCATGGGAGCTTCAAATATATTCAGCCTGACCGAAGTCATGCTTATCAACAACTGGAACTGGAAGAAGACTCCAGAGAGTAGTTACAGTAAATATCCACAGGGTAATGTCATTACACTCAATCGCCATTTGTGTCTCGTCAGCCTGCGCCATTTTCCAACATGAATCTGTTCTACGGAATCCCCAAAGTGGTGGCATTCTTGGACAATGCCTTGATCACAGGAGTGTCTCCTGAAAAGCATGATGCAAACTTGGAGGAGATCCTCAAGAGGTTTAAGGAAGCTGGCATATATTTTAACCGTGAGGAATGTACCTTTCAAGCTGAGTAGGTTATGTACCTTGGGTTCAAAGTGGATGCAAGGAGATTGCAACCCCTCGGAGATAAGGGAAGGTTATTAGGGCCTGCACCTAGGAATGTGACACAACTGAAGTCCTTCACAACATTATCTCCAAACTCTGTGGCCTGGGCCTCGGCACCTCCCTCTGTGACTGGATCCTAGACTTCCTAAACCCCAGGCCACAATCAGTAAGGACAGGCAACAACACCTCCTCCACGATTATCCTCAACACCGGTGCCCCACAAGGCTGTGTTCTCAGCCCCCTACTATACTCCTTATACACCTATGACTGTGGCCAAATTCCCCTCCAACGCAATTTTCAAGTTTGCTGACGACACCACCGTAGTGGGTCGGATCTCCAACAATGACGAGACAGAGTACAGGAATGAGATAGAGAATCTGGTGAACTGGTGCAGCAACAATAATCTCTCCCTCAATGTCAACAAAATGAAGGAGATTGTCATTGACTTCAGGAAGCGTAAAGGAGAACATGCCCCTGTCTACATCAATGGGGATGAAGTGGAAATAAGAACAAAGAAAAGTACAGCACAGGAATGGGCCCTTCGACCCTCCAAGCCTGTCCTGATCATAATGCCCTAACTAAAAAAAAAACCTTCTGCCCTTACTCAGTCTGTATCCCTCTAACCAAGGTTTTATATAGCTGCAACTTGATTTGCCAACTCTTGTACTCAGTGCCCCGGCTGATGAAAGCAAGCATGCCATATGCCTTCTTAATTTTGTGTTGCCACTTTTAGGGAACTGTGGACCTTCACGCCCAGATCCCTCTGTATGTTAATGTTCCTAAGGGTTCTACCATTTACAGTATAATTCACACCTAAATTTGATCCTCCAAAATGCATCACCTCACATTTGCCTGGATTAAATACAGTAAGAAGTCTCACAACACCAGGTTAAAGTCCAACAAGTTCATTTGGAATCACGAGCTTTCAGAGTGCTGTTCCTTCATCAGGTGAGTGGAGCAGCACTCCAAAAGCTCATGATTCCAAATAAATCTGCTAGACTTTAACCTGGTGTTGTGAGACTTCTTACTGTGCCCGCCCCAGTCCAACGTCGGCATCTCCACATCATAGATTAAATTCCATCTGCCATTTCTGTGCCCAAGTCTCCAATCTATCTCTATCCTGTTGTATCCTCTGACAATCCCCGGCACTATCAGCAACTCCACCAATCTTCGTGTCATCCGCAAACTTACTAATCAGACCACCCGCATTTTCAACCAGATCATTTATATATACTACAAACAACAGAGGTCCCAGCACTGATCCCTGCGGAACACCACGAGCTACAGATCTTCATTCTGAAAAACACCCTTCCACCGCTACTCTCTGTCTTCTATAACCAAGCCAGTTCTGTATCCATTTAACCAGCCCAACCCGAATTCAACATGATTTTCGTTTCTGTGTTCAGATCACCAACAACCTGTCCTGCTCCCTCCACGCTGATGCTATAGTTACGAAAGCCCACCAGTGCCTCTACCTTTTCAGGAGGCTCAGGAAATTTGGCATGTCAGCTATGACTCTCACCAATTTTTACAGATGCACCAGAGAAAGCATTCTTTCTGGTTGTATTACAGCTTGGTATGTCTCCTGCTCTGCTCAAAACCGCAAGGAACTACAAAAGGTCGTGAATGTAGCCCAATCCATCTCACAAACCAGCCTCCTATCCATTGACACTGACTACACTTCCCGCTGCCCCGCAAAAGCAGCCAGCATAACCAAGGACCCCACGCATCCTGGATATTCTCTCTTCCGCCTTATCCCATCGGGAAAAAGATACAAAAGTCTGAGGTCACGTACCAACCGACTTAAGAACAGCTTCTTCCCTGTTGCCATCAGACTCTTGAATGGACCGACCTTGCATTAAGTTGATCTTTCTCTACACCCTCGCTATGACTGTAACACTACATTCTGCACTCTCTCCTCTCCTTCTTTCCTATGTACTCCATGGACGGATGTATACTGACGCATGTGACAATAATAAATCAAATCAAATCCTCGGGATGGTCAATGGTTCCTGCTGGATGGATCAATGATTCTGCACCCCCCCCACCACCTCCCCCCCCCCCCCCCCCCCCCACTCCCCCCAACACCCTCCCCTGCACGCCAGCGTTTAAAAAAACATGAGCAATGGAATTGGAGGGACGTGTAGAAAGCAGCTTTTGCCCAAGTCAAACAGGCTCCACAATCCTCGACATTGTGCACTTTGACCTGAGTAAGCCTTAGTTGTCAGTTGTGATTCCTCACCGTACGGTGTGGGAGCAGTTCAATCCCACAGAATGGCAGCCGGGGCAGAGAGGCGGATTGCGTTTGCTTTGAGGACTTTGTCAGATGCTGAGAAAAAGTACTCGCAAATCAACAAAGAAAGCCCAACAGCTTTCTGCACGGTGAAAAAATCTCACCAATATGTCTGCGGTCGGCATTTCTCCGTTGCGTCAGGCCTAAGCCATTGTTGGGGCTTTTCTGTGTGGATAAGCCAGTGCCACCTATTGCCTCGGCCAGGGTGCTGAGGTGGGCCTTGCTGCTGGCAGGATACAGCTATAGCTTCCAGCGTAGGCTGGGAACACAGATCTCAATGTGGATGCATCGGGCGCATCCCACTGCACAGACCCTACCGCTACCACCTGTCCCGTAGGAGATAGTATTGACTCTGCATTTCCTCGGCACCGTGCCTGTTTCAGCTGCCCACATTAAACCGTGGACAGTTAAGGACCCATTGCTGTCAAAGGTCAAGATCTTTCTCAGTTCACCATTTGGTCAAAGGTCAAGAAAATGATACTGACAGGGTGGCACTTCAATAAGGCAGGGCAAATGAAGCCATATTGGCGATACAGGGATGAGATAGCCTGTGATGATGGGGTGCTATTGAGGGGGCCCCATGTCATTGTACTACCCCTGGGACAATAGCCCCTTATCCAAGAGTTATACGGTGCCCATCCTGACCAGAGCAGGATGAAAGCGTTGGTCAGAAGTTATGTCTGATGTCCTGGCATTGACAGAGACTTTGACCCAATGGTTGGGCATTGTGGAAGTTGTCAGACCCAGCAAACACGATGCCAGCTGAGGACATGCACCCTGGGAGTGGCCGGGCCATCCGTGGTCGCGGCTTCATGTAGATTGTGGTGGGCCTTTTTTGGGGTACGTGTCCCTGATCTTATAGATGCCCATTCCAGGTGGCTGGACATTCAGCTGATGAGACCCACCTACAGACACTGGCCGGCATTTATTGCCCATCCCTAGTTGCCCAAAGGCAGTTGAGAGCCAACCACATTGCTGTGGCTTTGGAATCAAATGTAGGCCAAACCGGGTAAGGATGGCAGATTTCCTTCCCGATAGGACATTAGTGAACCAGGTGGGTTTTCCTGACAATCGACAATGGTTTCAGGGTCATCAGTAGATTCTTAATTCCAGATATTCTTTTTTTCTTGAATTCAAATTCCACCAGCTGCCGTGGCGGGATTCGAACCCAGGTCCACAGAACATTAGCCGAGTTTCTGGATTAATAGTCTAGTGATAATACCACTCGGCCATCACCTTCCCACAAACAGTGCAACACTCCCTTAGTACTACTTCTGAATCATAGAATCAAACAGTGCAAAAGAGGCCCTTTGGCCCATCGAGTCTGCACTGACACATGAGAAACACCTGACCTCCCACCTAGCCCCATTTAGCAGCACCTGGCCCCTAGCCTTGAATGTGGGGATGTCAGTCAGTGTCAATGTTGGACTCAAAGCCAGAGCTTGGTGACTCTTGAGGCACGACAGCTACACACTGAACCGCAATGAGCGCCAGGATTGAGGTCCAGATGGCAGGAGTCTCATAGTGGGTATTGAGACGGAAGCTGAGAAACTGTTCCTCCAGCAGGTGGGAGGGGGGGGAGGGGGTAGGAAGGGGAGAAGAACTGGACGCTGCCTTAGACGCTGCCTTGGCGGCACGGTAGCACAGTGGTTAGCACTGCTGCTTCACAGCTCCAGGGACCTGGGTTCGATTCCCGGCTCGGGTCACTGTCTGTGTGGAGTTTGCATATTCTCCTCGTGTCAGCGTGGGTTTCCTCCGGGTGCTCCGGTTTCCTCCCACAGTCCAAAGATGT
Organism: Mustelus asterias; assembly: GCF_964213995.1. Lineage (NCBI taxonomy): Eukaryota > Metazoa > Chordata > Chondrichthyes > Carcharhiniformes > Triakidae > Mustelus > Mustelus asterias. Next base: position 65,347 of record NW_027591081.1, read on the forward strand.
GCGGGTTAGGTTGATTGGCCATGCTAAAATTGCCCCTTAGTGTCCTGGGATGCGTAAGTTAGAGGGATTCGCGGGTAAATATGTAGGGATATGGGGGTAGGGCCTGGGTGGGATTGTGGTCGGTGCAGACTCGATGGGCCGAATGGCCTCTTTCTGTGCTGTAGGGTTTCTATGATTCTTCTATGAAAACCAAAAAATAATAAAGACCATGTGGAAGGAATGCTGTTGAAGGGAGGATTATCTCCTGCCTTACCTCGAGTGGAGTGGAGCATGTTCATTTCTGCACTAAGTTTGGTTACTTTGCCAGCGTCTGTCCCGTTCTGCTCTGCTGTCTGTACATCGGGCTAAAAGAAAGGAAGAAGATCAAGAGAATGGGTTAAACTTCAGAAACCCAGCAAGTCAAACTTCACATCTCCTTGGAGCCGGGGAGTAGGGAGATCAGTCCCGGGGAGTAGGGAGATCAGTCCCGGGGAGTAGGGAGATCCGTCCCGGGGAGTAGGGAGATCAGTCCCGGGGAGTAGGGAAATCCGTCCCGGGGAGTAGGGAGATCAGTCCCGGGGAGTAGGGAGATCCGTCCCGGGGAGTAGGGAGATCCATCCCGGGGCGTAGGGAAATCCGTCCCGGGGAGTAGGGAGATCCGTCCCGGGGAGTAGGGAAATCCGTCCCGGGGAGTAGGGAGATCCATCCCGGGGAGTAGGGAGATCCGTCCCGGGGAGTAGGGAAATCCGTCCCGGGGAGTAGGGAGATCCATCCCGGGGAGTAGGGAGATCCGTCCCGGGGAGTAGGGAAATCCGTCCCGGGGAGTAGGGAAATCCGTCCCGGGGAGTAGGGAGATCCGTCCCGGGGAGTAGGGAGATCCGTCCCGGGGAGTAGGGAGATCCATCCCGGGGAGTAGGGAGATCCGTCCCAGGGAGTAGGGAGATCCGTCCCGGGGAGTAGGGAGATCCGTCCCAGGGATTAGGGGGAGGGGGGGGGGAGCAGGAGGGGCTGGGTGGGGGAGGGGCTAGGGTTTGCTGGGGGAGGGGAGGGAGGGGCTGGGGTTTGCTGGAGGAGGGGAGGGGTGGGGTTTGCTTGGGGGGGGGAGGGGAGGGGCTGGGGCTTGCTGGGGAAGGGCCTGGGGTTTGCTGGGGGAGGGGAGGGAGGGGCTGGGGTTTGCTGGGGGAGGGGAGGGGCTGGGGTTTGCTGGGGGAGGGCCTGGGGCAAAGGGAGGGAACAATTAGACAGGACTCTTAGTTCTGACCATTGGTGTGACCGGCTGTGTGGTTAGCGAGTGAGGATGGGCCTGTGGCAGTCAGCGTGCAGCTGGTTAAACCACAGCAGAGTGGGTGAAATCTCAGACGTTCCAGGTGTCTGCCTCGGGCAGCACTCCCATCTCCGGCAGGAAGCTGTGGCTTCAAAATCCACTCCAGAGACTTGGACAGAACATTCTGGCTGACGGAGTGCTGCATTGCTGAAGGCGCTGTCTCGCTGGGGGACATAGAGTCATAGAGCACCACAGCACGGAAACAGGCTCTTCAGCCCAATCGGTCCAAGCTGCCCTCCCAACTAGTCCCAATTGCCCGCGTTTGGCCCATTTCCCTCGAATCCTTTCCCATCAAAATACTTCTCCAAATGCTTCTTAAATGTTGCTATTGAACCCGCCTCAACCACTTTCTCTGGCAGCTCATTCCATACACACACCACCCTCTGTGTGAAAGTTCCCACAGCAAGCAAGGGAGATCTCCCCAGTGTCCTGGGTAATATTCACCCCTCAGTCCGCATCGCTATCCGCTCATTATTACATGCCTGTTTATGTGAGTGTGCCGTACACTAATGGGCCGCTGCGTTTCCAGCTTTACAACAGTGACTAAAGCTCAAAGATATTTGGTTTGCTATAAAACGCTCTGGGACATCCCCAGCCCGGGGACAACGCAGCTCCTTCTCCGACACTACCGTTCAGCAGCAGTGAAGCAGCACCAACTGGTGGGAGACTCCTGTGTGATCCTTTATCAATGAGCTAGGGACAGAAGGAGGCCATTCAGCCCCTCAAACCTGCTCCCTGGCCGATCTGTTATCCCCTCTTTGATCCCTCAATTTCATTCGATATCCTTACCCAACAAGACTCGGGTCGATCTCAGGTCTCAGATTCCGAGCTTTGCCAACTGTTAACAGTATTGAGGCTGATGCAGGGTGCTGGGTGTGGAACCTCAGCCACACTCCCTGCCAATGTTTACTTTCTAACACTTTCACTGCAGCACTGAAAGCCCAGTTTTGGCCTGAACCGTACCCTGTTTATAATGTTGCGTCTTGCGTGATGACACAGAGTGAGAGAGAGGGAGAAAGATGAGCTGGTTATAAGTGTTGATCCATGACAGATGGAGCATAAACAATGATCTTTAAATAGAGTGACACTGAGAGGCCCAGGGAACGGAGCTGGGAGGCAGCATTCTTCAAAAGTGGAATTGGGTTAGAGGGTGAGTCTGCAGGATCTGTTAAGAGTCGCCCAGGCCCACACTGAGACACTGGGGATCTCATCACTGCCTGGCTGGTAGGGTTGGTTAACCTTCACCCTTTACAGAAGCTCTTTGATTTTCACACCACTGCCATTAATGGGAGGAAGAGTTAGCTGGTCCTGTAGTGAATTGGAGGGTAGACGGGGGAGAGGGGGTGCAGTGTGTGGTGGGGGAGGGGAAGGATGTTGTGGGATAAAAATCTACCACCGCTAAGCTTACAAAATACCGAGTGTTGCAGCTCAGACACTAAGTATGGACAGCCCCGAGTGTGGGAATTGTACCCCAGTGTTCCAGGGAGGTGGCAGAGTAAGATGAGAGAATGGAAGGTGATTGAACAGGTACTGAATGATAAGAATAATGAGTGATAAACATTGGAATTAATTGTGAGTCAATATTGTGTTTCCCTGTTTGAAATAAATTTTTGTTTTTTTTCTTAGTTATTGTCACAAGTAGGCTTACATTAATACTGCTTAGTGCTAGGGGCGTGGATGGGGCAGAGTTTGTAAGGAGTATCCAGGAGGGCTTCTTGAAACAGTATGTAGATAGTCCAACTAGGGAAGGGGCCACACTGGACCTGGTATTGGGGAATGAGCCCGGTCAGGTGGTCGATGTTTCAGTCGGGGAGCAGCTCGGCAACAGTGACCACAATTCAGTAAGCTTTAAGGTACTGATGGATAAAGATAAGTGTAGTCCTCAAGTTAAGGTGCTAAATTGGGGGAAGGCTAATTACAACAATGTTAGGCAGGAACTGAAGAATGTAGATTGGGGGCAGATGTTTGAGGGCAAATCAACATCTGGCATGTGGGAGGCTTTCAAGTGTAAGTTGATAGGGATTCAGGACCAGCACATTCCTGTAAGGATGAAGGATAAGTATGGCAAGTTTTGGGAACCTTGGATAACGAGAAATATTGTGAGCCTAGTCAAAGAGAAAAAGGAAGCATTTGTCAAAGCTAGGAGGCTGGGAACACACGAAGCAAGTGCGGAATACAAGGAAAGTAGAAAGAAACTGAAGCAAGGAGTAAGAAGAGCTAAAAGGGGTCATGAAAAAGCATTGGCCAGCAGGATTAAGGAAAATCCCAAGGCTTTTTATACATATATAAACAGCAAGAGGGTTGCCAGGGAGAGGGTTGGCCCACTCAAGGACAAGGGAGGGAATTTATGCGTGGAGCCAGAGGAAATGGGCGAGGTATTAAATGAGTACTTTGCGTCGGTATTCACCAAAGAGAAGGACTTGGTGGATGATGAGTCTGGGAAAGGATGTGTAGATAGTTTGAGTCATGTTGAGATCAAAAAGGAGGTGGTATTGGGGTTCTTGAGAAACATTAAGGTAGACAAGTCCCCAGGGCCTGATGGGATATACCCCAGAATACTGAGAGAGGCAAGGGAGGAAATTGCTGGGGCCTTGAGAGAAATCTTTGTATCCTCACTGGCTACAGGGGAGGTCCCAGAGGATTGGAGAATAGCCAATGTTGTTCCTTTGTTTAAGAAGGGTAGCAAGAATAATCCAGGTAATTACAGGCCGGTGAGCCTTACATCAGTGGTAGGGAAATTATTGGAGAGGATTCTTTGAGACAGGATTTATTCCCACTTGGAAATAAGTGGATGTATTAGTGAGAGGCAACATGGTTTTGCGAAGGGGAGGTCGTGTCTCATGAACTTGATCGAGATTTTCGAGGAAGTGACGAAGATGATTGATGAGGGTAGGGCAGTGGATGTTGTCTACATGGACTTCAGTAAGGCCTTTGACAAGGTCCCTCATGGCAGACTGGTGCAGAAGGTGAAGTCGCATGGGATCAGAGGTGAGCTGGCAAGGTGGATACAAAACTGGCTCAGTCAAAGAAGACAGAGGGTAGCAGTGGAAGGGTGCGTTTCTGAATGGAGGGCTGTGACAAGTGGTGTTCCTCAGGGATCAGTGCTGGGACCTTTGCTGTTTGTAATATATATAAATGATTTGGAGGAAAATGTAACTGGTTTGATTAGTAAGTTTGCGGACGACACAAAGGTTGGTGGATTTGCGGATAGCGATGTGGACCATCAGAGGATACAGCAGGATATAGATCAGTTGGAGACTTGGGTGGAGAGATGGCAGATGGAGTTTAATCTGGACAAATGTGAGGTAATGCATTTTGGAAGGTCTAATACAGATAGGAAATATACAGTAAATGGCAGAACCCTTAAGAGTATTGATAGGCAAAGGGATCTGGGTGTACAGGTACACAGGTCACTGAAAGTGGCAATGCAGGTGGAGAAGGTAGTCAAGAAGACATACGGCATGCTTGCCTTCATCGGCCGGAATATTGAGTTTAAAAATTGGCAAGTCATGTTGCAGCTTTATAGAACCTTAGTGAGGCCGCACTTGGAGTATAGTGTTCAATTCTGGTCGCCACACTACCAGAAGGACGTGGAGGCTTTGGAGAGGGTACAGAAAAGATTTACCAGGATGTTGCCTGGTATGGAGGGCATTAGCTATGAGGAGAGGTTGGAGAAACTTGGTTTGTTCTCACTGGAGCGATGGAGGTTGAGGGGAGACCTGGTAGAAGTCTACAAGATTATGAGAGGCATGGACAGAGTGGATAGTCAGAAGCTTTTTCCCAGGGTGGACAAGTCAATTACTAGGGGGCATAGGTTTAAGGTGCGAGGTACAAGTTTTAAAAGAGATGTACGAGGCAGATCTTTTACACAGAGAGTAGTGGGTGCCTGGAACTCGTTGCCGGGGGAGGTAGTGGAAGTGGATACGGTAGTGACTTTTAAGGAACGTCTTGACAAGTACATGAATAGGATGGGAATAGAGGGATATGGTCCCGGAAGGGTAGGGGGTTTTAGTTAAGTCGGGCAGCATGGTCGGTGCAGGCTTGGAGGGCCGAAGGGCCTGTTTCTGTGCTGTAATTTTCTTTGTTCTTTGAAGTTACTGTGAAATTCCCCAAGTTGCCACACTCCTGTTCGGGTACACTGAGGGGGAATTTAGCACGGTCAATGCACCCTAACCAGCACATCTTTCGGACTGTGGGAGGAAACCGGAGCACCCGGAGGAAACCCACGCAGACACGGGGAGATCATGCAGACTCCACACAGACAGTGACCCAAGCCGGGAATCGAACCTGGGTCCTTGGTGCTGTGAGGCAGCAGTGCTAACCACTGTGCCACCGAGCCACTCCAAACATTGGCTGTGATTTGGAATTTCTTGTTGGGAGAACTTTGAACGGATTAATGCAAGACAGGATTTTGGGGGGATGACTGACTGTACCCTAATAGGACGAGTAACCCATTATCCAAATGCGGGGAGAGCATGGGAGCAGAGATTGAGGATCAGCCATGATCATGTTGACTGGTGGAGCAAACTCGATGGACTGAATGGCCTCCTCCTGCTCCTGTTTTCTCAATACCCTGGGTCGTAACTCGCACCATTTCCCGTTCCCCCATCACCCTTGTGTTCATTGGAACACATCAGCTCCCAGTCCGGTAATCCTCAATTATAAAATTCTCCTTGTTTTCAAATCCCTCCATGGCCTTGCCCCCATCTATGTAATCTCCTCCAGCCCTACAACCCTCCGAGACCTCTGCACTCATCTAAATCTGACCCCTTGTGTGTTCCATCACTCCGCCATTGGCAGCCATGCCTTTTATGTGTCTGGGTCCCAAGATCTGGAATTTCCTCCCTCAACCTCTCCATCACTCTAACTCTTCTCTAAACTCCTTAAAAATGCTCCTTAAAACCACCAGCTTTTGATCACTTGACCTAATACCTCCACATGTGCCTCTGTGTCAAATTCTGAATGAATCACTCCTGTGGAACCCTGGGATGGGCACCACAGCGGCACGGTGATTAGCGCTGCTGCCTCAGTGTCTGGGACCCAGGTTCAATTCCAGCCTCTGGTGGCCTTATGGAGTTTGCACGTTCTCCCCGTGTCTGCGTGGGTTTCCTCCGGGTGCTCCGGTTTCCTCCCACACTCCAAAGATCTGCAGGTTAGGTGGATTGGCCGTGCTAAATTGCCCCTTAGTGTCAGGGGGATTAGCAGGTTAACTACGTGGAATTACAGGGATAAGAGCCTGGGTGGGATTGTGGTCGGTGCAGACTCGATGGGCCGAATGGCCTCCTTCTGCACTGTAGGGGTTCTATGATTCTGTGTTGAAGGTGCTATATAAATGCAAGTTGGCATTGTTGTAAACATAAGGCATGACAACATCACACCTTCTAGCTAATGGGTTAGCAGGTGAATCTACCAGGTGGGATGGTTCTGATTAGAAAGTTCCGGATTGGGTTCCTGGTCTGCCTGAGTTTGCTGATTAGAATCATGGTTAGCAGCTGAGGCATTACAATTGGTCAGATGTCCCTTAGACTGGACAGGCCTGCTCCCCAGATCATGATCCAATCAGCCCGAACTCACTGGCGAGCGGGGGAAGGTTCCGGCCCAGTAATGATTCCCAGCGCTGGCAGTCTAGACTATCGCCTTGGCTGGAGACTATGTCCACTGCCGACCAACAGATACCAGCGTATTGTCACTGTCCGACTGTAGATATGAACACTATCCACTTTCAGTCACATCGCTCTGTCTTAGATTATAACTGATCACTCTTCATAGAATCTCCGGTACGGAGACAGGCCCTTTGGCCCAAACTAGTCCATGCCGACCAAAATTCCCATCTAAGCTAACCCCATTTGCCTGCATTTGGCCCATATCCCTCTGAACCTTTCATATCCATGTATCGGTCCAAATGCCTTTTAAATGTTGTCAATGTCCCTGCCTCAACCGCTTCCCCCGGCAGCTCATTCCACACACGCACCACCCTCTGTGTAGAAAAGGTGCTCCTCAGGTTCCCATTCATTCTTTCCCCTCTTAACTTAAACCTCTAGTCCTCGATTCCCCAACCCTGGGAAAAAGACTGAGTGCACTCACCCTATCCGTGCCTCTCATGATCTCATTACACACCTCTATAAGATCACCCCTTGACTCTTCTTGACTCTTTCTCCGTTAAGCCAGGGTCTCAGGGCTGAGAGCCCCCCTTGCACTCACCCCCTGCTCCAAGTGAGGGTTTGTCCTTCACCAACCCGATCCCGTTCGCTCATCACCTTTCTCCAGTGAACAGTACTCACAAACTCCAATTCTCAGGGTATTGATTGAATCGCTGCACCGTCCCTCCCCCATTGAATAGTGAAGGCCTCCCCCTTCCCCACACCCACCTCCCCCTTCCCCACACCCCCCTCCCCCTTCCCCACACCCACCTCCCCCTTCCCCACACCCACCTCCCCCTTCCCCACACCCCCCTCCCCCTTCCCCACACCCACCTCCCACTTCCCCACACCCACCTCCCCCGGCTTCTTTCAATTCTCCAAAGACCGTTTAATTATATCCTCATGAGTCTCACTAACAACTCCAGGTTTTCTTATCTCTTTAACCTCTCCTCTTGTATCTAATCATCGATATTCCTGGCCCGTTCTCCCCTGGTGTTAATGGAGCTTATCCAGCCCAGGACCCTGCCCCTTTTCTGGTCTTAAACTCTTCTCCTTAACAAGTGCAAAGTCTAACAAACCCGTGCTGTTTAAAACGTGGACGCAGTCCCCATGACAGGAGAGACTCAATGTTCCTGGTCACAGAAAACAGCTTGTTGCCTAATCAGCAATTCCACTCTCATCTGTAAAGGGACAACTTGCATTTATATAGCACCTTTCGGGATGTTCTAAAGCGTTTCCCTGTCTTAGACTGACGTCCAGTCACTGTTTTGATATTACTGTTGTCCCCGATCCCACACAATCTTCCACCTCCCTGGATTGTGGAAATGTCAAGATTCATTGCACCATCTCCTGCATTCACTCCATTCTGAACCTGTTGAATCCTCACCACCAGTAACCTCGGTGGCACAGTGGTTAGCACTGCTGCCCCACAGCGATTCCCGGCTTGGGTCACTGTCTGTGTGGAGTTTGCACGTTCTCCCCGTGTCTGCGTGGGTTTCCTCCGGGTGCTCCGGTTTCCTCCCACAGTCTGAAAGATGTGTTGGTTAGGGTGCATTGGCCGTGCTAAATTCTCCCTCAATGTACCCAAACAGGCGCCGGAGTGTGGCGACTAGGGGATTTTCACAGTAACTTCATTGCAGTGTTAATGTAAGCCTACTTGTGACACTAATAAATAAACAAACTCCTACAGGTTTTAAAACCCAAACTGTTTGTTGACTTCTCTTGTTTTTGGTCTCAATGCTGTCTTCACACCTTGGGTTCCCAAAAAGGGAATGGAAGGAGAGCAAAGTGACATAAGATCTTAAGAGATAGGAGGAGGCCATTCAGCCCCTCAATCCTGCTCCACCATTCAATAAAACTGCCTCAAATCCACTTTCCCGCCCACTCCCCATATCCCTTGATTCCTCTAGAATCCAAAACTCAATCCCCTCTTTCCCGAATAATGGAGCATTCACAACCCTCTGGGGTAGAGAATTCCAAAGAATCTTAGAATCCCTACAGTGCAGAAGGAGGCCATTCAGCCCATCAAGCCTGCGCTGACAACAATCCCACCCCATAACCCCACTTTTACCTAACTAGTCCACCTGACACTAAGGGAGAATTTAGCATGGTCAATACACCTAACCCGCATGTCTTCGGACTGTCAGAGGAAACCGGAGCACCCGGAGGAAACCCACGCAGACACGGGGAGAACGTGCAGACTCCGCACAGACAGTGACCCAAGCCAGGAATCAAACCCGGGTCCCTGGCGCTGTGAGGCAGCAGTGCTAATCACTGTGCTACCGTGCTGCCCCAGGTCCCTGGCGCTGTGAGGCAGCAGTGCTAACCCACTGTGCCACCGTGCCGCCCCGGGTCCCTGGCGCTGTGAGGCAGCAGTGCTAACCACTGTGCCACCTTGCCGCCCAAGGTTCATGACACTTACGGGTGAAGGACTGTCTCCTCATCCTGAAACTGTGAACTGCCCTCTCTTATCCTGAATAAAAAGTGATACTGTGCAGTTTCTGAGCGGAAGTTAGATGTGTCCCAAACTGAGTGATTTTGATCATTTGGGAAGGGGAATGTGAGGGGAGATGTGTTTGTCGACACACCGAGTTGTTGTGCTCTGGAAGGATGGAGGAAGCAGATTCAACAGGAACTTTCAAAAGGGAATTGGATAAATCCTGGAAAAGTTCAAATGTGGGGCAAGGATAGATTGAGGTTAGTTGGATAGCTCTTTCAAAGAGCTAGCAGAGGCACAATGGGCTGAATGGCCTCCTGTGCTGTGTGATTCCGTGAGTTAAAGGATTTCCATTTACATATCGCCCTTTCACCCTATAGTCAGTAACATTGTGTGATTAGCCAGCCAGCGAATAAGCCCACCGCTGAGAATTGGAAGATAAATGATTCTTGCAATAAGATTCCACAGCTGGTGTTCATGGTGAGTGCATTGTTGACAAACTGGATCTTGCCTTAAAAAAAAGCACAAGTGTGTAATGTGATTTTATGTGAGGCAGCTGTTAGTGGGGGAGGGGAGTGGGGGGTGGGGAATAGGGGAGGGGGGAGGCTCGGGAAGAGGGGCTGGAGCCAGGATTGGGAGAAACACCGAAACAGAGGAAACTGCAGGAGAAAAGCTGCTGGAGCAACTGGTGACATCAGCTGCTCAGAATGTTCCAGCAACTCTGCGGGGGAGGGGTACAAACAGCCAGCACGCTGATCGACATGGATCAGCAACAGATGGTCCTGTCAAACACACCAGCCAAAGGGCCATGTCCTTCCACAATGTTAAACTGCCATTGCTGTCTCTCTCCCTCTGCATTTCTCTCTCTGTCTCTCTATCTGCCTCACTCTCTCTCTGCCTCTCTCTCTCTCTGCCTCTCCCTCTCTCTGCCTCCCTCTCTCTCCCTCTGCCTCTCTCCCTCTGTCTTTCTCTCTCCATCTCTCTCTGTCTCTCTCCCATTGTGTGTCTCTCTTCTTTCACTGTCTCTCTCTCTCTCTGTTTCTGCCTTTGTCTCAGTTTCTCTCTCTCTGTCTCTCTCGCTCTCACTCTCTCTCTCTCTCTCGCTCTCTTGCTCTCTCACTCTCTCTCTCTCTCTGTCTCCCTCTCTCTCGCTCTCTCTCTCTGTCTCCCTCTCTCTCTCTCTCTCACTCTCTCTCTGTCTCCCTCTCTCTCTCGCTCTCTCTCTCGCTCTCTCTCTCGCTCTCTGTCTCCCTCTCTGTCTCCCTCTCTGTCTCCCTCTCTGTCTCCCTCTCTGTCTCCCTCTCTGTCTCCCTCTCTGTCTCCCTCTCTGTCTCCCTCTCTGTCTCCCTCTCTGTCTCCCTCTCTGTCTCCCTCTCTCTCTGACTCTCTCGCTCTCTCGCTCGCTCTCTCTCTTGCTCTCTTTCTCTCTCTGTCTCTCTCGCTCTCTCTCTCGCTCTCTTGCTCTCTCTCTCACTCTCTCTCTCTCACTCTGTCTCTCTCTCTCTCTCTCTCTCTCTCTCTCGCACTCTCTCTCTCAGTCTCCCTCTTCCTCTCTCTCTCGCTCTCTCTCTCTCTGTCTCCCTCTCTCTCACTCTCTCTCTGCCTGTCTCTCTCTCTGTCTCTCTCTCACTCTCTCTCTCTGTCTCCCTCTCTCTCTCACTCTCTCTCTCCCTCTTTCTCTCTCTCTCACTCACTCACTCACTCACTCTCTCACTCTCTCACTTTCTCACTCTCTCTCTCTCACTCACTCTCTCACTCTCTCTCACTCTCTCTCACTCTCTCTCACTCTCTCTCTCACTCACTCTCTCTCTGTCTCACTCTCTCTCTCTGTCTCTCTCTCTCCCTCACTCTCTCCGTCTCTCTGTCTCTCTCTCTGTCTCTCTCTCTCACTCACTCTCTCTCTCTCTCTCTCTGTTCCTTTGACCATTTGATCCATTAACTGCCTCCAGTCAAGTTTTATAACAACTGTAAACTGAATCCATTTGGACAGTTCCTTCCTTTGGGAATATGGGATAAGCGCTCTAATTCCTACTTTCACAGTGAAAAGGTCTGTTCACCAAATTGGAATGATTTAGAGTTTTTCCCAGAATAGGAGGCCATTCAGCCCCTCAAGCCTGTTCCACCATTCAATAAGCTCATGGCTGGCCTTTATCCCATGGTTCCACAAGCATTAATACGTTTACCCATTAACATCTGACCTCTGAACAGTTTCTGCTAATCCCCAGCCTCAGCGAGAGTTCTAGATTTCCACTACCCAAATATGCAATCAGATAATGTGGAACCCATCTCTGTAATCTCCTCCAACCCTAACACTCCGTGATCTCTGCGCCCCTTCAAATCTTGCCTCTTGTATGCCCTCCATTTCCAAAGCCCCTCTCGAGGGGCCAGGCTTTTGTTTGTCTGGATCTAGATTCTGGAAACTTCTACCCTCTTCATATCGTTTGCTCCTGAAAACCTCCCTGTCTGACCAAGCCTTTGGTCATCTGTCCGAGTATCTCCTGGTGTGACTTGGTGTTGAGTCGAGTATGGTTCCATTCCCGTGAAGCCCCTTAAGGTATTTTATTACGGTAAAGATGCTAAGAACATAAAAATGAGGAACAGGGGTAGCCATTGGGCCCCTCGAGCCTGCTGCACCATTCACCATGGCTGATCTGGGTGTAGCCTCAGCTCCACGTTCCTGTCCCCCAGTAATCCTCGACTCGCTTGTCAATCACAATTTGTCCCAATCGGCCTTGAATGTGTTCAATGAGCCAAGCTCCGCTGGAAAAGAGAATTCCAAAAACAAACCACCCTCGGAGGGAGGCAACTCCTCATCTCAGTCTGAAATGGGAGGCTCCTTATCCTTAAACTGTGCCACCTGGTTCTAACGCCACCTCGAGGGAAGCATCCTCTCAATATCTACTCTATCAAGCCTCCTTCGAATCTTACATGTTGCAAGAAGATCATCTTTCTTTCTTCTAAACTCCAATGAGTTCAGGCCCAATCTGCTCAACCTTTCCTTTCAGACAACCCCATTCCCACCATCCCAGAAATCAGCCTAACGAACCGACAGCAGTGATGGGCAACCTAGGCTAGTGAGTGGGCAGCGTGAGTGGCCCCTCCTCCATCTGAGTGGGCCGCAGGATCGAAATCAGGCTTGTTCACCAACCGTGACCCCATGGGTAAGATTAAATACATTTAATACACGCCGAATATTTCATAGAGAAAATGCTTCATCGTTTCTCTATTAATAGAACTGTCATCGACTTCGAATGGTAAAAACAACAGAAATATTTACACTCTGGACGCAGCGGGAGCACACGGCTCTCACAGTCAATGTGAGAATCAGCGCACACCTCACTTCACTCACCTTTGCTTTACCTGTAAATCACTTCAGTCACAATGATCGGGAAAAAACCATGTGGACGGGAATCAGCGGAATGTGGGAACCCTGCACCTGGGCAACGGTCAACAACATGTCTCATGGGGGCCGCACACAGAACCCAGATGGGCCGCTTGAGTAAAGGAGGTTGAGGGGAAATCAGATAGAGGTTTACCGGATTGGGACAGGTTTGGATAAGGTAGACAAGGGAAAATCAGTCCCGTTAGCTGATGTACAAGGATGAGGGGACATGGATTTATGGTTTTGAGAGGAGATGCAGAGAGTGGTAATGACCTGGAACTCTCTGTCCACGAGGGTGGTGGAAATGGGGAGGATGAATGATTCAAAGGGAATTTGGACGGAAAGTTGAGGGCTACGGGGACAGAGAGGGGAAATGGGACTGTGGCTTGCTGTACAGAGAGCTAGCATGGATACAATGGGCCAAAGGCTTGTTACTGTGCCCTCGCACCCCTTAGGGACCCTAGACAGAGATTGGGAGAAGGAACCTTCATTGTAGTTATTCATTGACAGGCCATTAGCATCACAGAATGTGTCGGCCAGCATGTTGTTCTGTTAAGGAGGGATTTGAACTGATAACAGTGAAGGAAATGCAATAATTGAGTGGCTTGGAGGGGAACTTGTAGGTAGTGCTGTTCCCAGGTACCTGTTGCCTCTTGTCCTTCAAATGGCAGAGGTGGTGGGTTTGGAAGGGGTTGTCGGTGAGTTGTTTCCCTGGGATAATTATAGAAAGAAAGTCGCATTTCTATAGCCACCCTATGATGTCCCAAAGCCAATGCAGAACCTTTGACATGTAGCCATAGAATCATAGAATCCCTACAGTACAGAAGGAGGCCATTCGGCCCATCAAACCTGCACCGACAACAATTCCACCCTATTCCCATAACCCACATATTTACCCTGCTAGTCCCCTGTGACACTAATGGACAATTTAGCATGGCCAATCAGCCTAACCCACACATCTTTGGATTGTGGGAGGAAACCGGAGCACCCGGAGGAAACCCACACAGACACTGGGAGAACGTGAAGATTCCGCACAGACAGTGATCCAAGACTGGAATTGAACCTGGGTCCCTGGCGCTGTGAGGCAGCAGTGCTAACTAACCTCTGTGCCACCGTGCCGTAGTCTTTGTGGTACACAGCAAGATCCCACCAACTGCAATGAGAAAATTAGCAGACCATTGGTTTTTGTGATGTTGATTGAATATCGGTCATGCGATACCAGGGGAACACCCCAGAGCTCCCTCAAAACACTGACAATGAGGCCCTTTACATCCAAAAGGTGGAGATAAAGTGGCCCAGTTATTAACACTGGGGGAGAGTGGCACAGACAGGCTTCGGGCTCCCACTTGAGCCCACTCCCAGTTACACTGAACCTCTGTGTGAATAAGATGGGCTTCCTGAAAGTTGGGAATCAAGTAGATAAGGTTGTTAAGAAGGCATATGGTGTCTTGGCGTTTATTGGTAGGGGGATTGAATTTAGGAGTCGTAGCGTTATGTTGCAACTGTACACAACTCTGGTGCGGCCGCACTTGGAGTACTGTGTGCAGTTCTGGTCCCCACATTACAGGAAGGATGTGGAGGCTTTGGAGAGGGTGCAGAGGAGGTTTACCAGGATGTTGCCTGGTATGGAGGGGAGATCCTATGAGGAGAGGCTGAGGGATTTGGGATTGTTTTCGCTGGAAAGGCGGCGGCTAAGAGGGGATCTTATTGAAACATATAAGATGATTAGAGGTTTAGATAGGGTGGATAGTGATAGCCTTTTTCCTCTGATGGAGAAATCCAGCACGAGGGGGCATGGCTTTAAATTGAGGGGGGGTAGTTATAGAACCGATGTCAGGGGTAGGTTCTTTACCCAGAGGGTGGTGAGGGATTGGAATGCCCTGCCAGCATCAGTAGTAAATGCGCCTAGTTTGGGGGCGTTTAAGAGATCCGTAGATAGGTTCATGGACGAAAAGAAATTGGTTTAGGTTGGAGGGTCACAGTTTTTTTTTTAACTGGTCGGTGCAACATCGTGGGCCGAAGGGCCTGTTCTGCGCTGTAATGTTCTATGTTCTATGTTCTATTGTTCCGTCACTGTCCATGCTCCTGGAGGTGAGGTGCATTGAGGTGTCAGGCTAGGCAGAAGAAAGTGGGAGCTGGCAAGGGCGCACTGTAAACCTGACCACTGCATCAATCCTCACTTGATCCAGCCCAGTTTCACAGCACTGACCTGTTAACCGGGTACAATTCACAGCTTCCCCCTCTCTCCCAATGGACACTCACTTCAAAGGCCAGTCCCAGCTGATGATTTACTGCTACCCAACTGAAGCATTGAATAGTCTGTGGCCTGGAATCGACAGGGAGGCTGCTGCCAGCAACCACCCCAATAAACAGGGTTCTGTAAAAGCCTCCAGTGCCTGCATCTGTTCCTATTCATCCACAGTCACATCCCAGCTTCTTCCCCAGAGTCTTGTTCCTGAGGTGTAAACTCCTGACAGCATCCACATAGAATTGACAGTGAAAATACAGACCCAATAAAAATAACTGGTCAGTGTATATCACCCACTCACAGTGAAAATGTCCCAATTTTTATCAAATTCATTTTCACTCTAAGTCACACATATGTGGATTTTAACACAGATGATCAAAGTCTGACAGTGAAGCATTCATGATGTGGAGATGCCGGCGTTGGACTGGGGTAAACACAGTAAGAAGTCTCACAACACCAGGTTAAAGTCCAACAGGTTTATTTGGTAGCAAAAGCCACGAGCCTCCCTGAGTGAAGCACTCCCTCAGAACTGACCCTCTGGCAGTGCGGTGCTCCCTCAGTACTGACCCTCTGACAGTGCGGCACTCCCTCAGCACTGACCCTCTGACAGTGCGGCACTCCCTCAGTACTGACCCTCTGACAGTGCGGCACTCCCTCAGTACTGACCCTCTGACAGTGCGGCACTCCCTCAGCACTGACCCTCTGACAGTGCGGCACTCCCTCAGTACTGACCCTCTGACAGTGCGGCACTCCCTCAGTACTGACCCTCTGACAGTGCGGCACGCCCTCAGTACTGACCCTCTGACAGTGCGGCACTCCTTCAGTACTGACCCTCTGACAGTGCGGCGCTCGCTCAGTACTGACCCTCTGACAGTGCGGCACTCCCTCAGTACTGACCCTCTGACAGTGCGGCACTCGCTCAGTACGGACCCTCTGACAGTGCGGCACTCCCTCAGTACTGACCCTCTGACAGTGCAGTACTCCCTCAGTACTGACCCTCTGACAGTGCAGTACTCCCTCAGTACTGACCCTCTGACAGTGCGGCACTCCCTCAGTACTGACCCTCTGACAGTGCGGCACTCCTTCAGTACTGACCCTCTGACAGTGCGGCACTCGCTCAGTACTGACCCTCTGACAGTGCGGCACTCCCTCAGTACTGACCCTCTGACAGTGCAGTACTCCCTCAGTACTGACCCTCTGACAGTGCGGCATTCCCTCAGTACTGACCCTCTGACAGTGCAGTACTCCCTCAGTACTGACCCTCTGACAGTGCGGCACTCCCTCAGTACTGACCCTCTGACAGTGCGGCACTCCCTCAGTACTGACCCTCTGACAGTGCAACACTCCCTCAGTACTGACCCTCTGACAGTGCGGCACTCCTTCAGTACTGACCCTCTGACAGTGCGGCACTCGCTCAGTACTGACCCTCTGACAGTGCGGCACTCCCTCAGTACTGACCCCCTGACAGTGCGGCACTCCCTCAGTACTGACCCTCTGACAGTGCGGCACTCCCTCAGTACTGACCCTCTGACAGTGCGGCACTCGCTCAGTACTGACCCTCTGACAGTGCAACACTCCCTCAGTACTGACTCTCTGACAGTGCGGTACTCCCTCAGTACTGACCCTCTGACAGTTCGGCACTTGTACCTAAAGGTGAGAATGTTTTGATGGGTTCAGTGTAGAGGGAGCTTTACTCTGTATCTAACCCCATGCTGTACCTGTCCTGGGAGTGTTTGATGGGGACAGTGTAGAGGGAGCTTTACTCTATATCTAACCCCGTGCTGTACCTGTCCTGTGAGTGTTTGATGGGGACAGTGTAGAGGGAGCTTTACTCTGTATCTAACCCCGTGCTGTACCTGTCCTGGGAGGGTTTGTGCTGGCAGTGGGTACAGAGTGAGTGTGAGTTCATTCTCAGTTTGGATATTACCCACCTGAAGCAGCCTGACATTTTCTCAGTCAAACCCTGAACTGATGTGGAGATGCCGGCGTTGGACTGGGGTAAACACAGTAAGAAGTCTCACAACACCAGGTTAAAGTCCAACAGGTTTATTTGGTAGCAAAAGCCACGAGCCTCCCTGAGTGAAGCACTCCCTCAGAACTGACCCTCTGGCAGTGCGGTGCTCCCTCAGTACTGACCCTCTGACAGTGCGGCACTCCCTCAGCACTGACCCTCTGACAGTGCGGCACTCCCTCAGTACTGACCCTCTCACAGTGCGGCACTCCCTCAGTACTGACCCTCTGACAGTGCGGCACGCCCTCAGTACTGACCCTCTGACAGTGCCGCACTCCCTCAGTACTGACCCTCTGACAGTGCCGCACTCCCTCAGTACTGACCCTCTGACAGTGCAGTACTCCCTCAGTACTGACCCTCTGACAGTGCGGCACTCCCTCAGTACTGACCCTCTGACAGTGCGGCACTCCTTCAATACTGACCCTCTGACAGGGGGGCACTCCCTCAGCACTGACCCTCTGACAGTGCAGTACTCCCTCAGTACTGACCCTCTGACAGTGCGGCACTCCCTCAGTACTGACCCTCTGACAGTGCAGTACTCCCTCAGTACTGACCCTCTGACAGTGCGGCACTCCCTCAGTACTGACCCTCTGACAGTGCGGCACTCCTTCAGTACTGACCCTCTGACAGTGCGGCACTCGCTCAGTACTGACCCTCTGACAGTGCGGCACTCCCTCAGTACTGACCCTCTGACAGTGCGGCACTCGCTCAGTACTGACCCTCTGACAGTGCGGCACTCCCTCAGTACTGACCCTCTGACAGTGCAGTACTCCCTCAGTACTGACCCTCTGACAGTGCAGTACTCCCTCAGTACTGACCCTCTGACAGTGCGGCACTCCCTCAGTACTGACCCTCTGACAGTGCGGCACTCCTTCAGTACTGACCCTCTGACAGTGCGGCACTCGCTCAGTACTGACCCTCTGACAGTGCAGCACTCCCTCAGTACTGACCCTCTGACAGTGCAGTACTCCCTCAGTACTGACCCTCTGACAGTGCGGCACTCCCTCAGTACTGACCCTCTGACAGTGCAGTACTCCCTCAGTACTGACCCTCTGACAGTGCGGCACTCCCTCAGTACTGACCCTCTGACAGTGCGGCACTCCCTCAGTACTGACCCTCTGACAGTGCGGCACTCCCTCAGTACTGACCCTCTGACAGTGCGGCACTCCTTCAGTACTGACCCTCTGACAGTGCGGCACTCGCTCAGTACTGACCCTCTGACAGTGCGGCACTCCCTCAGTACTGACCCCCTGACAGTGCGGCACTCCCTCAGTACTGACCCTCTGACAGTGCGGCACTCCCTCAGTACTGACCCTCTGACAGTGCGGCACTCGCTCAGTACTGACCCTCTGACAGTGCAACACTCCCTCAGTACTGACTCTCTGACAGTGCGGTACTCCCTCAGTACTGACCCTCTGACAGTTCGGCACTTGTACCTAAAGGTGAGAATGTTTTGATGGGTTCAGTGTAGAGGGAGCTTTACTCTGTATCTAATCCTGTGCTGTACCTGTCCTGGGAGTGTTTGATGGGGACAGTGTAGAGGGAGCTTTACTCTGTATCTAACCCCATGCTGTACCTGTCCTGGGAGTGTTTGATGGGGACAGTGTAGAGGGAGCTTTACTCTGTATCTAACCCCGTGCTGTACCTGTCCTGGGAGTTTTTGATGGGGACAGTGTAGAGGGAGCTTTACTCTGTATCTAACCCCGTGTTGTACCTGTCCTGTGAGTGTTTGATGGGGACAGTGTAGAGGGAGCTTTACTCTGTATCTAACCCCGTGCTGTACCTGTCCTGGGAGGGTTTGTGCTGGCAATGGGTACAGAGTGAGTGTGAGTTCATTCTCAGTTTGGATATTACCCACCTGAAGCAGCCTGACCTTTTCTCAGTCAAACCCTGAACTGAAATGTCACCGCACGGTGAGTCATCCATTCTGGCTTCAAATTGGCACTCTGAGTGCTATTTCTGAGAATATTTCTGAGAATCTGTTTATCTGACTGAGATTTTATTGTAATGTTTTCCATTCACTGAGGTTTAGAAACATTGAATTTGGAACAAAACCATCATGAACCGTTCTGTCCTCCAGGACCTTGTGTCGCCTTTCTTCTCCTCTGTGTCTCTCTGTGTGTCTCTCACTGTGTCTTTCTCTCTCTGTCTCTCTCTGTGTGTCTCTCACTGTGTCTTTCTCTCTCTGTCTCTCTCTGTGTGTCTCTCTGGGTGTCTCTGTGTCTCTGTCTGTCTCTCTATGCCTCTCTGTGTCTCTGTCTGTGTCTATCTGCGTCTGTCTCTGTGTGTCTCTGTCTGTCTCTGTGTGTATGTCTCTCTCTCTGTCTATTTCTCTGTGTCTCTATGTGTCTCTCTCTGTGCCTCTCTCTGTGTGTCTCTCTCTGTGTCTCTCTCTGTGTCTCTGTGTCTCTCTCACTGTCTCTCTGTGTGTCTCTCTCTGTGTCTCTCTCTGTATCTCTCCCTCTCTGTGTCAGTTTCTCTGTGTCTCTCTGTGTCCCTCTCTGTGTGTCTCTCTCTCTCTGTGTGCCTCTCTCTCTCTCTGTCTTTCATTCTCCATCACTCTGTCTTTGCTCTCTGTCGATATCTCTTCCACCCTGTCTATGTCTCAATGTCTGTGCAGCTATCTCTCTGTCTCTCTGTCTCTCCCTTCCGCGCTCTCTGCAGTGTAAAGTGAGTGATGATGAGTGATGATCTCTCGCCGTGTTACCAGCTCAAACAGATAAACAGCTCACTGATGTCAGAACGATTTTTTTAATTCTGTGGGGTTTATTCTGAGTAAAAGAAAAGAGTTGCATTTGTATAGTGCCTGCCACAACTTCAGCAGGTAGCAAAACACCTCACACGAGCAAAGTACTTTCTGAAGTTCAGTCACGATTGTAATGTAGCAATTGTAGCAATGAGTATGTACACAGCAAGATCCCACAAACTGCGATGTGATCATGAGCAGATAAACTGTTTTAGTGGTGTTGCCCACAACACCATGCGGAGCTCCCCCTGCTTTTCCTCCGAATGTTCCCATCACATCTTAACCCCTGGCACACTGGAATCCCCGGACCCCCAAAATGCACCTGTACCTCCACCTGCACCTGTCACGGCGGTTCACTGTCCACCTGGCTAAACCTGACCACACAATCCCGACAGTCACACAATCCCAACAGTCACACAATCCCGACAGTCACACAATCCCGACAGTCACACAACCCCGACAGTCACCCAATCCCGACAGTCACTCAATCCCGACAGTCACACAATCCCGACAGTCACCCAATCCCGACAGTCACACAATCCCGACAGTCACACAATCCCGACAGTCACACAATCCCGACAGTCACACAATCCCGACAGTCACACAACCCCGACAGTCACCTAATCCCGACAGTCACACAACCCCGACAGTCACCCAATCCCGACAGTCACACAATCCCGACAGTCACACAATCCCGACAGTCACACAACCCCGACAGTCACCTAATCCCGACAGTCACACAACCCCGACAGTCACCTAATCCCGACAGTCACACAACCCCGACAGTCACCCAATCCCGACAGTCACACAATCCCGACAGTCACACAATCCCGACAGTCACACAATCCCGACAGTCACCCAATCCCGACAGTCACTCAATCCCGACAGTCACACAATCCCGACAGTCACACAATCCCGACAGTCACCCAATCCCGACAGTCACTCAATCCCGACAGTCACCCAATCCCGACAGTCACTCAATCCCGACAGTCACCCAATCCCGACAGTCACACAATCCCGACAGTCACCCAATCCCGACATTCACCCAATCCCGACAGTCACTCAATCCCGACAGTCACCCAATCCCGACAGTCACCCAATCCCGACAGTCACACAATCCCGACAGTCACCCAATCCCGACAGTCACCCAATCCCGACAGTCACTCAATCCCGACAGTCACCCAATCCCGACAGTCACCCAATCCCGACAGTCACACAATCCCGACAGTCACACAATCCCGACAGTCACCCAATCCCAACTGTCACCCAATACGGACAGTCACACAATCATGACAGTCACAGCGTGACGTGACCCAAACTCACCAAGGAAACAGAGAAAGGGGTCATAGAACATAGAACAGTACAGCACAGAACAGGCCCTTCAGCCCATGATGTTGTGCCGAGCTTTATCTGAAACCAAGATCAAGCTATCCCACTCCCTATCATCCTGGTGTGCTCCATGTGCCTATCCAATAACCGCTTAAATGTTCCTAAAGTGTCTGACTCCACTATCACTGCAGGCAGTCCATTCCACACCCCAACCACTCTCTGCGTAAAGAACCTACCTCTGATATCCTTCCTATATCTCCCACCACGAACCCTATAGTTATGCCCCCTTGTAATAGCTCCATCCACCCGAGGAAATAGTCTTTGAACGTTCACTCTATCTATCCCCTTCATCATTTTATAAACCTCTATTAAGTCTCCCCTCAGCCTCCTCCGCTCCAGAGAGAACAGCCCTAGCTCCCTCAACCTTTCCTCATAAGACCTACCCTCCAAACCAGGCAGCATCCTGGTAAATCCCCTCTGCACTCTTTCCAGCGCTTCCACATCCTTCTTATAGTGAGGTGACCAGAACTGCACACAATATTCCAAATGTGGTCTCACCAAGGTCCTGTACAGTTGCAGCATAACCCCACGGCTCTTAAACTCCAACCCCCTGTTAATAAAAGCTAACACACTATAGGCCTTCTTCACAGCTCTATCCACTTGAGTGGCAACCTTTAGAGATCTGTGGATATGGACCCCAAGATCTCTCTGTTCCTCCACAGTCTTCAGAACCCTACCTTTGACCCTGTAATCCACATTTAAATTAGTCCTACCAAAATGAATCACCTCACATTTATCAGGGTTAAACTCCATTTGCCATTTTTCAGCCCAGCTTTGCATCCTATCTATGTCTCTTTGCAGCCTACAACAGCCCTCCACCTCATCCACTACTCCACCAATCTTGGTGTCATCAGCAAATATACTGATCCACCCTTCAGCCCCCTCCTCTAAGTCATTAATAAAAATCACAAAGAGCAGAGGACCAAGCACTGATCCCTGCGGCACTCCGCTAGCAACCTGCCTCCAATCCAAAAATTTTCCATCCACCACCACCCTCTGTCTTCGATCAGACAGCCAGTTACCTATCCAATCGGCCAACTTTCCCTCTATCCCACACCTCCCCACTTTCATCATAAGCCGACCATAGGGGACCTTATCAAACGCCTTACTAAAATCCATGTATATGACATCAACTGCCCTACCTTCATCAACACACTTAGTTACCTCCTCAAAAAATTCTATCAAATTTGTGAGGCACGACTTGCCCTTCACGAATCCGTGCTGACTATCCCGGATTAATCCGCATCTTTCTAAATGGTCGTAAATCCCATCTCTAAGGACCTTTTCCATCAATTTACCAACCACCGAAGTAAGACTAACCGGTCTATAATTACCAGGGTCAATTCTATTCCCTTTCTTAAACAGCGGAACAACATTCGCCACTCTCCAGTCCTCTGGCACCATCCCCGTGGACAGCGAGGACCCAAAGATCAAAGCCAAAGGCTCTGCAATCTCATCCCTTGCCTCCCAAAGAATCCTAGGATACATTTCATCAGGCCCAGGGGACTTATCGACCTTCAGTTTATTCAAAACTGCCAGGACATCCTCCCTCCGAACATCTATTTCCTCCAGCCTATTAGCCTGTAACACCTTCTCTTCAAATGGGTCAAATGGGAAAGGTCAAAGTTTCCATTCTGATCATTGTTTAGCCGCAGAAAACATTCACCTTCGACAGAGTGCCTTGCAGTTAAATGGTCAGAGACGGTGTGGGTACAGCGCTGTGGGCACGGGTCAGAGATGGTGTGGGTACAGCGCTGTGGGCATGGGTCAGAGATTGTGTGGGTACAGTGCTGTGGGCATGGGTCAGAGATTGTGTGGGTACAGTGCTGTGGGCACAGATCAGAGACTGTGTGGGTACAGCGCTGTGGGCACAGATCAGAGACTGTGTGGGTACAGCGCTGTGGGCATGGGTCAGAGACGGTGTGGGTACAGCGCTGTGGGCACGGGTCAGAGACGGTGTGGGTACAGCGCTGTGGGCACGGGTCAGAGACGGTGTGGGTACAGCGCTGTGGGCACGGGTCAGAGACGGTGTGGGTACAGCGCTGTGGGCACGGGTCAGAGACGGTGTGGGTACAGCACTGTGGGCATGGGTCAGAGATTGTGTGGGTACAGCGCTGTGGGCACGGGTCAGAGACGGTGTGGGTACAGCGCTGTGGGCATGGGTCAGAGATTGTGTGGGTACAGTGCTGTGGGCATGGGTCAGAGACTGTGGGTACAGTGCTGAGGGCATGGGTCAGAGACTGTGGGTACAGTGCTGAGGGCGCAGGTCAGAGACTGTGTGGGTACAGTGCTTGTGGGGACGGATCTTTCACTGTATAACACTGGAATATATATGTGTGTGTATGAACATAGAGGCGGCAGAACAAGTGGAGAGAGCAATCAATAAAGCACACTGTATTCTGGACTTTATTAATAGGAGCACAGAATACAGGAGCAAGGAGGTTATGTTGAATTTATAAAAAACACAATTTAAACCTCATCTGGAATATTGTGTACAGTTCTGGGCACCACACTGTAGGAAGGATGTGAACACATTGGAGAAAGTGCAGAAGAGGTTTACAAGAATGGTTCCAGGGATAAGAAACTTCAGTTATGAGGATAGATTGGAGAGGTTGGGATTGTTCTCCTTCGAGAGAAGGAGATTGGATAGAGATGTTCAAAATCACGAGGGGACTGGACAGAGTAGATAGGGAGAAACTGTTCCCGCTTGTAAAAAGGATCAAGAATGAGAGGGCGCAGATTGAAAGTGATTTGCAAAAGAAGCAAATGTGATGTGAGAAATAAGGTTTTTCTCACAGTGAGTGGTTTGGGTTTGGAATACACCGCCTGGAAGTGTGGCGGAGGCAGGTTCGATAGGACAGTGAAACAATGTGCAGGGGTCTGGGGAAAAGGCAGGGCAAAGGGCATGGAATCAGGATGCTCTGTTGGAGACAATATAAAGCCTGAGTGTTGTTGAGGTGAGCTGCTGCTCCGGGTTATTTGATGACATGATGAGATTCACATGTATCCAATCAGTTATAAATCAGCTGTTCCAGACTGTGTGATACAGAGTCGGTGAGTTTCTGGTGAAGGACAGTGTCAGCGATTTGGGGGGTGAAATGGGAATGTTGTGGAGGTGTTGTAGGACAGCAGGGTGGGGAGGGATGGTTGGAGATTAGTGGTCACTCGCACCTCCACAGTGTGACTTGTTACCGGACTATTCCACCATGGGGCCTCACAGCTTTGCCTTCTCTGCAGACCCACACCCACCGGGCAGGCTGGAGAGGGGGTATTTTTGGTGGGATTGCTGCAATGTGAGCAGAAGCAAGAAAGTTGCTGATCTCCTGTCCCTCCTTCCCATGCGATAGTGTGTGTGTGTGTGGAACCCATACCCCAGTGAGAGTCAGTGTGTGTGGAACCTGTACCCCAGTGAGAGTCAGTGTGTGTGGGTCCCGTACCCCAGTGAGAGTCAGTGTGTGTGGAACCCGTACCCCAGTGAGAGTCAGTGTGTGTGGAACCCGTACCCCAGTGAGAGTCAGTGTGTGTGGGACCCGTACCCCAGTGAGAGTCAGTGTGTGTGGAACCCGTACCCCAGTGAGAGTCAGTGTGTGTGGGACCCGTACCCCAGTGAGAGTCAGTGTGTGTGGAACCCGTACCCCAGTGAGAGTCAGTGTGTGTGGAACCCGTACCCCAGTGAGAGTCAGTGTGTGTGGAACCTGTACCCCAGTGAGAGTCAGTGTGTGTGGAACCTGTACCCCAGTGAGAGTCAGTGTGTGTGGAACCCGTACCCCAGTGAGAGTCAGTGTGTGTGGGACCCGTACCCCAGTGAGAGTCAGTGTGTGGGGGACCCGTACCCCAGTGAGAGTCAGTGTGTGTGGAACCTGTACCCCAGTGAGAGTCAGTGTGTGTGTGGAACCCATACCCCAGTGAGAGTCAGTGTGTATGGAACCCATACCCCAGTGAGAGTCAGTGTGTGTGGAACCCGTACCCCAGTGAGAGTCAGTGTGTGTGGAACCCGTACCCCAGTGAGAGTCAGTGTGTGTGGAACCTGTACCCCAGTGAGAGTCAGTGTGTGTGGGACCTGTACCCCAGTGAGAGTCAGTGTGTGTGGAACCCGTACCCCAGTGAGAGTCAGTGTGTGTGGAACCTGTACCCCAGTGAGAGTCAGTGTGTGTGGAACCTGTACCCCAGTGAGAGTCAGTGTGTGTGGGACCTGTACCCCAGTGAGAGTCAGTGTGTGTGGAACCCGTACCCCAGTGAGAGTCAGTGTGTGTGGAACCCATACCCCAGTGAGAGTCAGTGTGTATGGAACCCATACCCCAGTGAGAGTCAGTGTGTATGGAACCCATACCCCAGTGAGAGTCAGTGTGTGTGGAACCCATACCCCAGTGAGAATTAGTGTGTATGGAACCCATACCCCAGTGAGAGTCAGTGTGTGTGGGACCCGTACCCCAGTGAGAGTCAGTGTGTGTGGGACCCGTACCCCAGTGAGAGTCAGTGTGTGTGGAACCCATACCCCAGTGAGAATTAGTGTGTATGGAACCCATACCCCAGTGAGAGTCAGTGTGTGTGGGACCCGTACCCCAGTGAGAGTCAGTGTGTGTGGGACCCGTACCCCAGTGAGAGTCAGTGTGTGTGGAACCCGTACCCCAGTGAGAGTCAGTGTGTGTGGGACCCGTACCCCAGTGAGAGTCAGTGTGTGTGGGACCCGTACCCCAGTGAGAGTCAGTGTGTGTGGGACCCGTACCCCAGTGAGAGTCAGTGTGTGTGGAACCCGTACCCCAGTGAGAGTCAGTGTGTGTGGAACCATACCCCAGTGAGAGTCAGTGTGTGTGGAACCCGTACCCCAGTGAGAGTCAGTATGTGTGGGACCCATACCCCAGTGAGAGTCAGTATGTGTGGGACCCGTACCCCAGTGAGAGTCAGTATGTGTGGGACCCGTACCCCAGTGAGAGTCAGTGTGTGTGGAACCCGTACCCCAGTGAGAGTCAGTGTGTGTGGAACCCATACCCCAGTGAGAGTCAGTGTGTGCGGGACCCGTACCCCAGTGAGAGTCAGTGTGTGCGGGACCCGTACCCCAGTGAGAGTCAGTGTATGTGGAACCCATACCCCAGTGAGAGTCAGTGTGTGTGGGACCCGTACCCCAGTGAGAGTCAGTGTGTGTGGAACCCGTACCCCAGTGAGAGTCAGTGTGTGTGGAACCCGTACCCCAGTGAGAGTCAGTGTGTGTGGGACCTGTACCCCAGTGAGAGTCAGTGTGTGTGGGACCTGTACCCCAGTGAGAGTCAGTGTGTGTGGAACCCGTACTCCAGTGAGAGTCAGTGTGTGTGGGACCTGTACCCCAGTGAGAGTCAGTGTGTGTGGGACCTGTACCCCAGTGAGAGTCAGTGTGTGTGGGACCTGTACCCCAGTGAGAGTCAGTGTGTGTGGGACCCGTACCCCAGTGAGAGTCAGTGTGTGTGGGACCCGTACCCCAGTGAGAGTCAATGTGTCGGGGACTCAATGAGTATTTGTTGTACTGACCCTGTAGACCAGACATTCCAGGAAAGCTGCTCTGGTGCTGAATCGCAAAGAACAAAGAACAAAGAACAGTACAGCACAAGAACAGGCCCTTCGGCCCTCCAAGCCTGCGCTGATCATGATGCCTCCCTAAACTAAAGCCGTATGCACTTACGGAGTCCGTATCCTTCCATTCCCATCCTATCCATGTATTCATCTAGTTGCCCCTTAAATGCCGCTATCGTACCTGATCCCACCACCTCCCCGGGCAGCGCGTTCCAGACAGTCACCACCCTCTGTGTAAAAAACTTGCCTCGCACATCTCCTCTAAACTTTTCCCCACGCACCTTAAACCTATGCCCCCGAGTACCTGACTTTTCTACCCTAGGAAAGAGCATCTGACTATCCACTCTGTCCATGTCCCTCATAATCTTCTATCAGGTCACCCCTCAATCTCTGCCGTTCCAGTGAGAACAAACCGAGTTTATCTAACCTCTCATAGAGTCATAGAGGTTTACAGCATAGAAACAGGCCCTTCAGCCCAACTTGTCCAAGCTGCCCTTTTTTTTCAAATCCCTAAACTAATCCCAATTGCCCACATTTGGCCCATATCCCTCTATACCCATCCTACCCATGTAACTGTCTAAATGCTTTTTAAAAGACAAAATTGTACCCGCCTCTACTACTACCTCTGGCAGCTTGTTCCAGACACTCACCACCCTCTGTGCGAAAAAATTGCCCCTCTGGACCCTTTTGTATCTCTCCCCTCTCACCTTAAACCTATGCCCTCTAGTTTTAGACTCCCCTACCTTTGGGAAAAGATATTGACTATCTAGCTGATCTATGCCCCTCATTATTTTATAGACCTCTATAAGATCACCCCTCAGCCTCCTGCGTGCCAGAGAAAAAAGTCCCAGTCTATCCAGCCTCTCCTTATAACTGATACCCTCCAGACCAGGCAACATCCTGGTAAACCTTTTCTGTACCCTCTTCAAAGCATCCACATCCTCTGGCAGTGTGGCGACCAGAATTGTACACAATATTCTCAATGAGGCCGAACTAAGGTTCTGTACAGCTGCAGCATGACCTGCCAATTTTTATACTCAATGCCCCGGCCGATGAAGGCAAGCGTGCCGTATGCCTTCTTGACTCCCTTATCCACCTGCATTGCCACTTTCAGTAATTGGTGGACATGTACGCCAGATCTCTCTGCCTATCAATATCTTAAGGGTTCCACCATTTACTTTATAATTCCTACATGCATTGGACCTTCCAAAATGCATTATCTCACATTTGTCTGGATTAAACTCCATCTAGTAAGGAGTCTAACAACACCAGGTTAAAGTCCAACAGGTTTATTTGGTAGCAAACGCCACTAGCCTTCGGTGCGCTGCTCCTTCGTCAGATGGAGTGGAAATCTGTTCTCCTCCTGGTGTTGTTAGACTCCTTACTGTGTTTACCCCAGTCCAACGCCGGCATCTCCACATCTTAAACTCCATCTGCCATTTCTCTGCCCAAGTCTCCAAATGGCCTATATCTTGCAGTATCCTCTGATAATCCTCTTCACTATCCGCACTCCACCAATTTCTGTGTCATCTGCGAACTTACTAATCAGACCAGCTACGTTTTCCTCCAAATCATTCATGTATACTACGAACAACAAAGATCCCAGAACTGGTCCCAGTGGAACACTGCTAGTCACAGCCTTCCATTCAGAAAAGCACCCCTCTACTGCTACCCTGTGTCTTCCATGGCCAAGCCAGTTCTGTATCCATCTTGCCAGCTCTCCTCTGATCCCATGTGACTTCACCTTTCCTACCAGTCTACCATGAGGTACCTTGTCAAAGGCTTTACTGAAGTCCATGTAGACAACATCCACTGCCTTTCCCTCATCTATCACCTTCGTCACTTCCTCAAAAAACTTCAATCAAGTTAGTGAGGCACGACCGCCCCTTCACAAAACCATGCTGTCTGTCACTAATAAATCCATTTGTTTCCAAATGTGAGTAAATCCTGTCCCTAAGAATCTTTTGCAATAATTTCCCTACCACTGACGTAAGGCTCACCGGTCTAATCTCATTCAGGATGAGGTTTAAATAATCTTTCTACCACACCCCGCTCCCAGCAGATTTATATATTACTTACATTGGTTGTAGTCGAGGGTCTGTGATAGGGTGGCCGGACCGTGGGTACGTCCGGAGTTTGCTGGCTAGTCTCGGCTTTCTCGGAGGACCACCGATTGCCGCTGGCTGTTGTCAGGTGTTCCAGCTGGTGGGAGAGGTGTCGTACCTGATCTCGCAGCTCCAGGTTCTCCTGTTGGAGGTGGTTCAGTGTCTGGGAGAGGGGGTTCAACAGTTTGAACATGTCCTCGATGCGCTTTTCCACCTCCCTCTTTAGCGCGCTAATGTCCACGTGAACCTCCTTAATCGCCTCCTGCAATGTCCCCTCAAAGTAGCCCACAGCCTGCCTGAGAGTGGCATGCTCAGACTCCACCAAGCTCTTAGACTCCATGGAGCTGTGTGTAAATGTGTCTGCAACCCAAACAACCAGACCCGACTTGTCGAAGTTGTTTGTGTTTTACAGGGTGGAAGTTTCTCTCAGTTATCCGAGCCCCTCTTCTCTGTCCGTCCTCCGACTCCAATCAAGATCAGTCCTTCATTCAGTCCCTGTAGACTGATGCTGACTGACTCTCACTCTCTCCCCGTCTCTCTCGCCCGCTTTCTCTTACTTGCTACACATCTGCTGTCTAATCTCAATTACAGAAGAATAGAGTCAGCGGCAGCAGGGGAGAGGCTGCCAGACTCTGTCAGAGCTGTTTTGGGTGAGTAGTAGCTGGGGGGGGGGCGGGGGCGGGGTGGGGGGCGGTGGTTGCTTGTAGGGAGCAGCTGGACCAGGGCTGTCTGTCAGAGGTTGAGAAGGATGGCGGGGGGAGGGTGAGTGGTGATGGAGGAGGGGGGGAAGGCTGTGGGAGGTGTCCCTGTAATCAGACACTGTCACTGCACTCTGCACAGTTCAGGCATTCCTTATCAGGGTAGCTGGAGGCGTGGAGATCAGTGTGAGCTGTGAGCGGGAGTTACCTCAGCACACACACACACACACACACACACACACTGTGAGACGGGAAAGCTGTTCTCAGGCAATAGACAATGACAGCCATTAATACAATCACTGCAACTTGTGGCTGCCAGGGAACATTAAGTTCATCAACTCCCAGATATCGATTTCTCATTGCAATGTGGCCTTGTGTGATTATTCAACTGGGGAGGAGGGGGCAGTGGCAGAAACGGGACCCTCCAAACTCCCAAGGGGATGGGCCACATTCTCTCTCTCTCTCTCTCTCTCTCTCCTCTTCCTCCCCCTCTCTGACTCTCTCTTTTCTGCGAAGGACATCTGTCCTGTGGTAGCGACGGCCCCTTGACAACCTGGCCACTCCTGAGTGTGCTAGTGTGCTGGTCAGACCGGCAGGAGGGAAAGTGGGGAAGGGATTTCTCGCAACGCCGCTTCCTGGGGTAGGTCGGGGGGGTGGGGGGAGGGGGGAGTGGGGGGGTGGGGGGGAGTGGGGGGGAGTGGGGGGGTGGGGGGGGGGGGTGGGGGGGAGGGGGGGGGTGGGGGGGAGTGGGGGGGAGGGGGGGGGGTGGGGGGGAGTGGGGGGGTGGGGGGGCGAGTGGGGGGGTTGGGGGGGGGGTGGGGGGAGTGGGGGGGAGTGGGGGGTGGGGGGGAGTGGGGGGGGTGGGGGGAAGTGGGGGGTGGGGGGGAGTGGGGGTGGGGAGGGTGGGGGGTGGCGGGGGGGGGGTGGCGGCGGTGGGGGGTCTGCCATAGGTAGGCCCCACCTCCTCGGTGCCATGTGAAAATGTAGAGCATCACAGTCAAACCTGGCCATTGAAACGTGACCAAGAGCAAGAAACCAGATTTGTTTCTTCTTGCTGCTGAGCCAGGTCTCCAAGGGCTGCAGATTATACCCAAGTAATAGCTGAGGTGGGGTGGGGGAGGGGTGGCCTGGGACATTGTACACCCCCAATGATGGTCCTGGCCTGGGGGAATGGGGCACTCTAATTAGAATATCACCCAGGTAACATTATACACCAGAGAGACCACTTAAAATCTGATCCATCGATCTTTGGAATAGGGCTGGTGCGGATATTATTCCAAAAAGCAATCTTTTATAACAAAAAAGACCTTTATGAGTAACGATGGTGAGCAATGGTTATGATTCAGCAGCTGCACACATCTGTAAATATGTTTGTGAAAGATCAATCTTGCTGAATTTCTGTCCACCCGATAACCCAGCAAACAAATCTTCAATTAACGGAAGCGGATACTGATCAGCACACAACACTGGACTTATGATTGTTTTAAAATCACCACAAATACAAACTGAACCATCTGGTTTCATGACAGGCACAATGGGGGTAGCCCAGCCACTCACTGTAACCGGCTCGAACATGCCAGTGTTAACAAGTCGTACTAATTCTTCTTCAACCTTGGAATGAATTGTATATGGCACCGCTCTTGCTTTGAGACTTTTTGATTGACTATTAGACTTAATGAGTTTCACTTGAACTCCCTTCATTGAGCCCAGTGCCTCTTCAAACACCCTCTTATATTTATCCAGAAGGTGCTGTAGGTCTGTTTTGACATTGACCAATCTGTTGACAGCATTCCAGTTAAGCTTTATCTTCTCCAACCACGATCTCCCAAATACAGCTGGAAAATTACCACAGACCACATGGAGGGGCAACTCTGCTGTTTGTCCACTCAACTCCACATTGATCGTGATGTAACCTTTTAACGGCACAATCATTTACATATCTTTAAAATCACCTCAGCTGGTTTTAAAGGAAGATGCTTCAGCTTTTGTTGGTCTGTAGTCTCAGGAATTAAAGTTACAGCAATGCCTCTACTTTCTCAGAAGACTAAGGAAATTAGACATGTCAGCTACGACTCTCACCAATTTTTACAGATGCACCATAGAAAGCATTCTTTCTGGTTGTATCACAGCTTGGTATGGCTCCTGCTCTGCCCAAGACCGCAAGGAATTACAAAAGGTTGTGAATGTAGCCCAATCCACCACGCAAACCAGCCTCCCATCCATTGACTCTGTCTACACTTCCCACTGCCTCAGCAGAGCAGCCAGCATAATTAAGGACCCCACGCCCCCTGAACATTCTCTCTTCCTCCTTCTTCCGTTGGGAAAGTGGAGGGTGGTGGGGGCCTGGAATGCACTGCCAAGCAAGGTGATTGAGGAGGACACGCTGGGATCGTTGAAGACTTATCTGGATAGCCACATGAACAGACTGGGAATAGAGGGATACAAACGAATGATCTAGTTGGGCACATGAGCGGCGCAGGCTTGGAGGGCCGAAGGGCCTGTCCCTGTGCTGTATTGTTCTTTGTTCCTTGTTCTTTGAAAAAGATACAAAAGTCTGAGGTTACGTACCAACCAACTCAAGAACAGCTTCTTCCCTGCTGCTGTCAGACTTTTAAATACACCTATCTTGTATTAAGCTGATCTATTTCTACATCCTATCTGTAACTGCAACACTATATTCTGCACCCTTTCCTTTCCTTCTCCCCGCTGTACTCTATTAACGGTATGCTTTGTCTGTATAGCGCTCAAGAAACAATACTTTTCACTGTATCCCAATATATGTGACAATAAATCAAATCACCAGTATCAACCTCCATCCTAATAGGTTGTCCACTTACCTTCAGAACTATCTAGATCCTGCATGATTCACCCTAGGGCAGCACAGTGGTTAGCACTGCTGCCTCACAGCGCCAGGGACCCGGGTTCGATTCCTGGCTTGGGTCACTTTCTGTGTGGAGTTTGCACGTTCTCCCCGTGTCTGCGTGGGTTTCCTCCGGGTGCTCCGGTTTCCTCCGTGCTGATCAGGTGGCCATGCTAAGTTCAGACCGCGCTGTGGTGGTATTACTGATAGTCCATTCACTATCCTTGTTCCAGCATTCACTCGCTGAATGGCCCATTTTGTCACATCGGTGACATCCTTGTTGCTGTTTTGACTTGTGGACAGTTCCCAACTTGTGGATCTTCATTCCTGCACCAAATTGTGAAGCCTCTTTAGCAGCCAGTTCCAGCAACACAGTGATTTCTACAGCTGTCTTTAAAGTCAAAGCATTTTCAGGAAGCAATCTTCCTTGGATCGCCTCATTTTGGAGACCGCAAACTAGACGATCTCAAAGAGTATCTTCTAATGACTCACCAAACTCAATGTTGTGCCAGCCTTTTTAAAGTTGCCATAAACTGAGCAATGCTTTCACCTTCCACTTGAATCCTTCGGTGGAACCTGAACCGTTCCGTGATGATCAGTGGCTTTGGAAAGTAATACTCTTCAAGGGGCACGGTGGCACAGTGGTTAACACTGCTGCCTCACAGCGCCAGGGACCCAGGTTCAATTCCGGCTTTGGGTCACTGTCGGTGTGGAGTTTGCATGTTCACCCCGTGTCTGCGTGGGTTTCCTCCGGGTACTCCGGTTTCCACCCACAGTCCAAAGGTGTGCGGGTTAGGTTGATTGGCTATGCTAAATTGACTTTAGTGTCAGGGGGCTTAGCAGGGTAAATGTGTGGGGTTGCAGGAATAGGGCCTGGCTGGGATTGTGGTCGGTACAGATGTGATGGGCCGAATGGTCTCCTTCTGTACTGTTGGGATTCTATGGATCTTTGTCAAATCATCGTATATTTTGGTCCTTGGTTTTGCTGGATGAACCAAGTTCTGGAGTAAATTGTAGGTTTTACTTCCTATTTTACTGAGAAAAGCTGGTACAAGCCGCTCATTTATTCACTTTTACAAAGTATTGAAAACACTCTGCACGGGAACTCCGTGATTCAGTTTCTTCACTGAAAGGCCACGTGGATCCTAATTGACTCGGCATTTCTCTCGCAGACACCAGCCGCTCGAGACTGCTCAGTATATATTTTTACTGCCTTCTCTGTACTCCCCTTTCATCCTGGAGACCGTTGACTTGTTTTTTCTCAAACGGCCCCCCAGTCGTACAGTAAAGCCTCCCTTTTCAAATATGCCAGATACTGCTTGGAATCTCAGCCTTCGCTGATCAGAAAAACCTCTCTCTAAAACCACACAGAGGGCCCGATTTTACCAAACCTTCGTGCCCGAAAACGGGAGCGAAATCGTGGTAAAGTTGGGCGTCGGGCCTATACCGCGATCTGCACCCGAATCCGAGCAGATCGCGGCTTTACCGACACCCGATTCGGGCGCGGATCCGGTCCACGCCCGAATCGGGCGGCCCGATGATTTAAATGTATTTGCATTCATTTAAATCGACTTAATGAACCGCGCGCCCAACTCTACCCCCAAATCCCACTTTACCGTCTTCTGCCCCGATCCGCGTCCGCGCTGTTACCGACCTGCAAAATAAAAGTCCGAAGTCGCCGCTGCAGCCTCCGACGAGCGGGGTCAGAGACTGCAACGGCTCCCTGACCCAGGTCATCCTCTGGTCGGGGCGGGAGGGGGGTGGGAGGAGGAGAGGGGGTGTGACGTCTCATCCCCTGGGGGGGGGGGGAGGGGGTGTGACGTCTCATCCTCTTGGGGTGGGGGGGGGGTGGGGGGAGCGGTGGGAGGGGAGGGGGTTGTTCTTTGTTATGGAACAAAGAACAAAGAAAATTACAGCACAGGAACAGGCCCTTCGGCCCTCCAAGCCTGCACCGACCATGCTGCCCGGCTTAACTAAAACCCCCTACCCTTCCAGGGACCATATCCCTCTATTCCCATCCTGTTCATGTATTTGTCAAGACGCCCCTTAAAAGTCACTATCGTATCCGCTTCCACTACCTCCCCCGGCAACGAGTTCCAGGCACCCACCACTCTCTGTGTAAAAAACCTGCCTTGTACATCTCCTTTAAACCTTGCCCCTCGCACCTTAAACCTATGCCCCCTAGTAATTGACTCTTCCACCCTGGGAAAAAGCTTCTGACTATCCACTCTGTCCATGCCTCTCATAATCTTGTAAACTTCTATCAGGTCTCCCCTCAACCTCCGTCGTTCC
>NW_027591081.1:105000-119591 GCF_964213995.1 Mustelus asterias
CTGACTCTCACTGGGGTACGGGTCCCACACACACTGACTCTCACTGGGGTACGGGTTCCACACACACTGACTCTCACTGGGGTACGGGTCCCACACACACTGACTCTCACTGGGGTACGGGTCCCACACACACTGACTCTCACTGGGGTATGGGTTCCACACACACTGACTCTCACTGGGGTATGGGTCCCACACACACTGACTCTCACTGGGGTACGGGTCCCACACACACTGACTCTCACTGGGGTACGGGTTCCACACACACTGACTCTCACTGGGGTACGGGTTCCACACACACTGACTCTCACTGGGGTACGGGTTCCACGCACACTGACTCTCACTGGGGTACGGGTCCCACGCACACTGACTCTCACTGGGGTACGGGTTCCACGCACACTGACTCTCACTGGGGTACGGGTCCCACGCACACTGACTCTCACTGGGGTACGGGTCCCACACACACTGACTCTCACTGGGGTACGGGTCCCACACACACTGACTCTCACTGGGGTACGGGTTCCACACACACTGACTCTCACTGGGGTACGGGTTCCACACACACTGACTCTCACTGGGGTACGGGTCCCACACACACTGACTCTCACTGGGGTACGGGTCCCACACACACTGACTCTCACTGGGGTACAGGTCCCACACATACTGACTCTCACTGGGGTACGGGTCCCACACATACTGACTCTCACTGGGGTACGGGTTCCACACACACTGACTCTCACTGGGGTATGGGTTCCACACACACTGACTCTCACTGGGGTACGGGTTCCACACACACTGACTCTCACTGGGGTACGGGTCCCACACACACTGACTCTCACTGGGGTACGGGTTCCTCACACACTGACTCTCACTGGGGTACGGGTTCCACACACACTGACTCTCACTGGGGTACGGGTTCCACACACACTGACTCTCACTAGGGCATGGGTCCCACACACTGACTCTCACTGGGGTACGGGTTCCTCACACACTGACTCTCACTGGAGTACGGGTTCCACACACACTGACTCTCACTGGGGTACGGATTCCACACACACTGACTCTCACTGGGGTATGGGTCCCACACACTGACTCTCACTGGGGTACGGTTCCACACACACTGACTCCCACTGGGGTACGGATCCCACACACACTGACTCTCACTGGGGTACGGATTCCACACACACTGACTCTCACTGGGGTACGGGACCCACACACACTGACTCTCACTGGGGTACAGGTTCCACACACACTGATTCTCACTGGGGTACAGGTTCCACACACACTGATTCTCACTGGGGTACAGGTTTCACACACACTGACTCTCACTGGGGTACAGGTTCCACACACACTGATTCTCACTGGGGCACCGGTTCCACACACACTGACTCTCACTGGGGTACGGGTCCCACACACACTGACTCTCACTGGGCTACCGATCCCACACAGTGACTCTCACTGGGTTTTGGGTTCCACACACACTGACTCTCACTGGGTTTTGGGTTCCACACACACTGACTCTCACTGGGGTACGGGTCCCACACACACTGACTCTCACTGGGGTACGGGTCCCACACACACTGACTCTCACTGGGGTACGGGTCCCACACACACTGACTCTCACTGGGGTACGGGTCCCACACACACTGACTCTCACTGGGATACGGGTTCCACACACACTGACACATAGGGAGAGGTGGGCACACCACAGGCTCAGACTCCACAGGCCGGAAGGGAATGGGTGACCACCAGGCAGAGCAAGAGAGACAGGCAGGTAGTGCAGGAATCTCCTGCGGCCATTCCCCTGCAAAACAGATATACGGCTTTGGATACTGTTGAGGGGAATGACCTCTCTTGGGAAAGCAGCAGCAGCCAAACTCATTGCATCACGATTGGTTCTGCTGCAGAGGGGAGGGGTAAAAATCGTGCCCGTGCAATAGTTATCGGGGATTCAATTGTAAGGGGAATAGTTCGGTGTTTCTGTGGCTGTAAATAACACTCCAGGATGGTGTGTTGCCTCCCTGAAGCTCGGGTCAAGGATGTCTCGGAGCAGATACAGGGGAACCTGGAGGGGGAGGGTGGCAGCTAGTGGTCATAGTGCACGTTGGTACAAGCGACATAGGTAAAGAAAGGGATGAGGTCATAAAAGAAATATAGGGAGCTAGGAAGCAAGCTGAAAAGTAGGACCTCAAAGGTAGTGATGTCAGGATTACTGCCTGTGCCACGTGCTAGTCAGAGTCGAAGCAGCACGACAGGAGGATGAAAACATGGCTGAAAAGATGGTGTGAGGGGGAGGGTTTCAGGTTCCTGGGGCATTGGGACCGATTCTGCTGGTCGTGGGAACTGTACAAACTGGACGGGTTACACCTGGGCAGGATCGGGACTGATGTTCTTTGGGGGAGGGTACTTGCTCGAGTGGTTGAGGTGGGTTTAAACTAATATAGCAGGGGGATGGGAACCACTGAAAGGATTCAGAGCCGGGGGGAGTTAAGAACAAGAGGAAAAGACAGTAAGGAGAATAAGGAAAGTGATAGGCGGAGAGATCGAGGGCCAGAGTCAGATAAGGACCGAGTAAAAAAAAAAGTAGGAAAGGGAAAATAAATGTTAAAATTGCTAACCTTAAGGTTTTGTTCCTGAATGCTCAGAGCATTCGAAACAAAATGGGTGAATTAGTTGCACAGAGAGATGTAAAGGGGTGTGATATAGTTAACATTACGGAGACGTGGCTCCAAGGTGAGCAAGGATTGGAACTAAACATTGAGGACTTGTTATGAAATGGAGGTGGATCGCCCCGCCCCCCACAAGAACTTACACCTAACCACACAAAGAGGAGTATCTCACCCCATAATCTGTAAAAGCGAATGTGAAGTGGGACGATCTGCTCTTCAGCAACTTCTAGTGGTTAAATCAAAATAACTCCCTCGAAATTCTCTCTAAAATCTACAAGTAACACTTCATTTATCTAACAGTGAGCAGGTGAACTAAACTATTAACAAACCGAATCAAACACGATTCTAATGGAATCCTGTTCAGATAAATACAATTCCCACTCATTGACAAAAATTAGAATTTAGTCACTCTCTAAATTACAACCAGGTTTTGTGTCTTCCGGAATATTCTGGGCTTCTCTGTTGATTCTTCTTTCATCTTTGGTACCTTTGCTATTGAGACGGAAATTTCTCTTAAGACATAAATGAGATAATAAGAGCCAGCAGTTTTCTCTCTCGAGCTGAGAGCTGAACTAAGAGTTGTGAGTTTGGCAGTTGCTCTCCGCTTTTGTCCCACTGCCTCCCTTCTTTTATACCCTGTGGTGACAGATCAATAACCCCCACAATAGGATTGGTCTTTGGTTGCCAAAATCATCAGATTTAAAATGTAATAGTTTCTTGGTATCTAAGTGCCCAATTCAAATTGGTTGAATTCAAAAAATTCAGAAGGCTGAAAGCCTGTTTACCCTGTTGCCTTGGTAACACTGCTGCTTGGTCTTTCAATACAAATGTTTCATTTTGGGCACTCTATGCACTTGCATTTTTTTAACAAGCACCACCTTGTTAAAGGGACCGTGCAATGCTTTCTCCCCGAGCATTTGACCAACACCAATCTGCAATTATTCTACTCAACTTCACAACAGGGCTACTCCGTGTTTAGGAAGCACAGACAGAAAAGAAAAGGTGGTGGAGTTGCATTGTTGATGAAAGATGACATTGATACGATATTGAGGAAAGGTATTAGTATAGATGATGTGGAATCTGTATGGGTCGAGTTAAGAAACAACAAGGGGCAAAAAACATTGGTGGGGGTGGTTTACAGACCCCCAAACTGTAGCAGTAATGTTGGGAAAAGCATTAGACAGGAAATCAGAGATGTATGTGACAAAGGAACGTCTGTGATTATGGGCGTCTTTAATCTGCTTATAGATTGGGAGAGTTAAATTAATCACAATACAATAGAGGAGGAATTTCTGGAGTGGATACGGGATGGTTTTCTGGAGCAAAACGTTGAGGAACCAACAAGGGAAAGGCCATCTTGGACTGGGTGTTGTGAGAGAGGGGATTAGAGACGGTGGGGATGGTGGGGGAGTGGAGACGGTGGGGGAGTGGAGGCGGTGGGGGAGTGGAGATGGTGGGGGAGTGGGGACGGTGGGGGAGTGGAGGCGGTGGGGGAGTGGAGGCGGTGGGGGAGTGGAGGCGATGGGGGAGTGGGGACGGTGGGGGAGTGGAGACGGTGGGGGAGTGGAGACGGTGGGGGAGTGGAGACGGTGGGGGAGTGGAGACGGTGGGGGAGTGGAGGCGATGGGGGAGTGGGGACGGTGGGGGAGTGGAGACGGTGGGGGAGTGGAGACGGTGGGGGAGTGGAGGCGATGGGGGAGTGGGGACGGTGGGGGAGTGGAGGCGGTGGGGGAGTGGAGGCGATGGGGGAGTGGGGACGGTGGGGGAGTGGAGGCGGTGGGGGAGTGGAGGCGGTGGGGGAGTGGGGACGGTGGGGGAGTGGAAGGGGTGGGGGAGTGGGGACAGTGGGGGAGTGGAGACGGTGGGGGAGTGGAGACGGTGGGGGAGTGGGGACGGTGGGGGAGTGGAGGGGTTGGGGGAGTGGGGACGGTGGGGGAGTGGGGACGGTGGGGGAGTGGGGACGGTGGGGGAGTGGGGACGGTGGGGGAGTGGGGACGGTGGGGGAGTGGAGGCGGTGGAGGAGTGGAGGGGGTGGGGGAGTGGAGACGGTGGGGGAGTGGAGGGGGTGGGGGAGTGGAGGGGGTGGAGGAGTGGAGGGGGTGGGGGAGTGGAGACGGTGGGGGAGTGGAGGCGGTGGGGGAGTGGAGGGGGTGGAGGAGTGGAGGGGGTGGGGGAGTGGGGACGGTGGGGGAGTGGGGACGGTGGGGGAGTGGGGACGGTGGGGGAGTGGGGACGGTGGGGGAGTGGGGACGGTGGGGGAGTGGGACGGTGCGGGAGTGGGGACGGTGGGGGAGTGGGGACGGTGGGGGAGTGGGGACGGTGGGGGAGTGGGGACGGTGGGGGAGTGGGGACGGTGGGGGAGTGGGGACGGTGCGGGAGTGGAGACGGTGCGGGAGTGGAGACGGTGGGGGAGTGGAGGGGGTGGGGGAGTGGAGGGGGTGGGGGAGCGGGGATGGTGGGGGAGTGGGGACGGTGGGGAGTGGGGACGGTGGGGGAGTGGAGACTCTATCTGCTGTCACTCAGAGTTCCACAAATGGCTCCAATTCTTTCCAGATCAAAAACTGCTCTGTTGACAAATGAGGAAACTCAACCTGACACCCCACTGCCAAGTGTGTGTGGGGTGGCGGCGGGGGGGGGGCGGGGGATGCAGCCCAGGACGGCCCATCAGGAGAAGCACACCAGCAGAATCTGTGTGTGTGTGTGTGTGACTGTGTGTGTGAGGGGTGGCAGCGCTCTCTGTCTCTCTGTCAGTGTGCATAGAGG
The DNA here is from genome assembly GCF_964213995.1 of Mustelus asterias. Classification (NCBI taxonomy): domain Eukaryota; kingdom Metazoa; phylum Chordata; class Chondrichthyes; order Carcharhiniformes; family Triakidae; genus Mustelus; species Mustelus asterias. The sequence continues at coordinate 110,430 of NW_027591081.1, forward strand.
TGAAAATGGACAAATGCCTGTATTCCAGTCAGGGTGTGAGATTACAGATAGCTTTCTGTGAGTTTATTGAGACATACACACACTGACAGTGCGGCACTCCCTCAGCACTGACCCTCTGACAGTGCGGCACTCCCTCAGCACTGACCCTCTGACAGTGCGGCACTCCCTCAGCACTGACCCTCTGACAGTGCGGCACTCCCTCAGCACTGACCCTCTGACAGTGCGGCACTCCCTCAGCACTGACCCTCTGACAGTGCGGCACTCCCTCAGCACTGACCCTCTGACAGTGCGGCACTCCCTCAGCACTGACCCTCTGACAGTGCGGCACTCCCTCAGCACTGACCCTCTGACAGTGCGGCACTCCCTCAGTACTGACCCTCTGACAGTGCGGCACTCCCTCAGTACTGACCCTCTGACAGTGCAGCACTCCCTCAGTACTGACCCTCTGACAGTGCGACACTCCCTCAGCACTGACCCTCTGACAGTGCGGCACTCCCTCAGCACTGACCCTCTGACAGTGCGGCACTCCCTCAGCACTGACCCTCTGACAGTGCGGCACTCCCTCAGTACTGACCCTCTGACAGTGCAGCACTCCCTCAGTACTGACCCTCTGACAGTGCGGCACTCCCTCAGGACTGACCCTCTGACAGTGCGGCACTCCCTCAGTACTGACCCTCTGACAGTGCGGCGCTCCCTCAGTACTGACCCTCTGACAGTGCGGCGCTCCCTCAGTACTGACCCTCTGACAGTGCGGCACTCCCTCAGTACTGACCCTCTGACAGTGCGGCACTCCCTCAGTACTGACCCTCTGACAGTGCGGCACTCCCTCAGTACTGACCCTCTGACAGTGCGGCACTCCCTCAGTACTGACCCTCTGACAGTGCAGCACTCCCTCAGTACTGACCCTCTGACAGTGCGGCACTCCCTCAGTACTGACCCTCTGACTGTGCGGCACTCCCTCAGCACTGACTCTCTGACAGTGCGGCACTCCCTCAGCACTGACCCTCTGACAGTGCGGCACTCCCTCAGTACTGACCCTCTGACAGTGCAGCACTCCCTCAGCGCTGACTCTCTGACAGTGCGGCACTCCCTCAGCACTGACCCTCTGACAGTGCGGCACTCCCTCAGTACTGACCCTCTGACAGTGCGGCACTCCCTCAGTACTGACCCTGTGACAGTGCGGCACTCCCTCAGTACTGACCCTCTGACAGTGCGGCACTCCCTCAGTACTGACCCTCTGACAGTGCGGCACTCCCTCAGTACTGACCCTCTGACAGTGCGGCACTCCCTCAGCACTGACCCTCTGACAGTGTGGCACTCCCTCAGTATTGACCCTGTGACAGTGCGGCACTCCCTCAGTACTGACCCTGTGACAATGCGGCACTCCTTCAGCACTGACCCTCTGACAGTGCGGCACCCCCTCAGCACTCACTGATTTGTCAGCCAGCATAATTTGTGTTGTGGGACTTGGGTGTGGGGTGTCAGTGTGAAGTGAGTGTGCTGTGTGCCGGCGCCTGCCTGGCAGCCTCTGCGAGGAGGTGGGATTTAGTGAGACACACGCACTCTGCAGCTAAGGATTTGCAGCCTGAAGTATTTAAGACGTATCTAAGTGTTTGAACAGATGCAGAGGGGCTGATGAGACTGGAGTGTGATTACATCAATGATCATGTGCACAATACTTAATTTCACTTCACTAAAAACACATTCCATCGGAATCCTGTCATCGTTTCCCCCAGGGGAACACTCGTCAACTGAGACATCCTGGAGGGAGGTCACCCGGGGTCACGGTCGGGGACTGAGATTTTCTCTCAGGGGTAAGGATGGGTGACTGGCTGTTTGGAGACAATGCCAGCCTTGTTCTACCTCCCCCTCCCTCTCTCCCACACTGGGTGTGGTCTTTCATAGAATCCCTACAGTGCCGAGTGAGGCCATTCGGCCCATCGAGTCTGCACCGACCACAATCCCACCCAGGCCCTATTCCCATAACCTCACGTATTCACCCCGCCAATCCCCAGACACTCAGAGGCAATTTATCACGTCCAATCCACCTAACCAGCGCGTCTTTCGGACTGTGGGAGGAAACCGGAGCACCCGGAGGAAACCCCACGCAGACACGGGGAGAACGTGCAGACTCCACACAGACAGTGACCCCAGCCAGGAATGGAACCCGGGTCCCTGGCGCTGTGAGGCAGCAGTGCTAACCCACTGTGCCACCGTGCTGCCCTGGTGTTCCCAGGCTGTACCGAGTTTGGGGATCTCGGGTGAGGGGAGGACCCACCCTGACACTGCTTTACCTGTACACAGGCCACCTTATGGTGTGATAATAGCACCCCCACTTCTGACCATTCAGTGACTGAGTGAGGGGGAGTGGGGCAAGGTGAGAGGGAATAAGACACAGGCACTGAGACAGGCCAAGAGACGGAGTCAGGTAGTCAGAGAGTCTGAGAAGGACTGTGTCTCCCTGTGCTCCCTCAACCCAGGACCAATGGGCCCACTGAGCGGAGGGGGCTGTGTGAATAATGTCACTAATCTGCTTAGTAACACGTCACATTACACTTGACCCTCATTGGTCCATTGCTCAGTGAGCTGTTAACTCCAGTGAACATCAAAAGGGGCCGGGAAGAGGCTCCGGGGAAAGGTCACACCCTTTGGGGTTGCTGCAATTCCTCTGCTGAACAGGCAAGTGTCTACATCAGTGAGTGACACACTGGCATGGAACGGAGCCAGCCAGCTGGCTCGGAGCATAGCTGAGAGGTCAGGCAGCCTGTGGCAGCGTGCTTGGTCCTCATCTATCACAGCAACACATTCCAGCTCTGCACAGACCCCCCCCCCCCCCCACCTCCTCATCCCTGTGCCCCCCTCGGTGACCTCCCCCGAGGACCCATCACACACTGCGGGCTGAGGGTCATTAGACCAGGGGGAGGGGGGAACTGGATAAGAGGCGGGGAGTGGGGGAGAGGACGGGGAGGGGAGAGAGGAGGGAGGGAAGAGAGGGGGAGGAGGGGAGGGGGAGGAGGGAAGGAGGACGGGATGGAGAGGAGGAGGAGGGGAGGAAGGGAGAGGCAGGAGGGGAGGGGGAGAAGGTGGGGAGAGGGCAGAGGTGGGAAGGAGAAGTGAGGGTGAAGGGATGGAAGGGAATATGGAGGGAAAGAGGGGCAGGGTAGAGGAGGAAAAGGGAATCGACACCTCCAGCCTCGACTGTTCCCATGCGCACTCCCGCTCTCACCTTCATCACTCTGTTAACCTCAGCTGATCCGGAACCCTGCTCCCCGAATCCCAGATTGCACTGAGTCCTATTCACCCATCACCCCCTGCGTTTGCTGACCGTCACTGGCCCCACCTGGCAACACCTCATCCTGGATATTCTCATCCTCTCGATGGTCTGCTCCTTCCTGATCCCAGTGATGAATAGGGTTGGGAAGCATTTTCCGATCAGGGCCAGTGTGATCTCCTGGACTCGTTTCGATCGCCTCAGGGGGTCGGAGAGGAATTTCCCAGATTTTTTTTTTCCCCATATTGGCCCTGGGGTTTTTCACTCTGGGTTTTCGCCTCTCCCTGGAGATCACATGGTCTGGAATGGGGGGGTGGGGGTGAGTTAATAGTTGTGATGAACAAAGCATCGTAGCTGTGAGGGACAGCTCGGTGGATAGGATATTAGGATGTAGATAGGCTGGAAAATTGGGCGGGGATCCTGGATTCAGGATTCAATCCTGGACCGGGGAGCGGCGCGGGCTTGGAGGGCCGAAGGGCCTGTTCCTGTGCTGTATTGTTCTTTGTTCTTGGTTCAGTCCCCTCCTCCGACCCTCGGGCATCTCCGTGCTCCTCCAATTCCGGCCTCAGGCGGCCCTGATTTTAATCACTCCACCATTGGCCACCTGGAGGGGGGAACTAAGCTCTGGAATTCCCTCCCTAAACCTCTCACCCCACCCCTCCCCCTCCCTCTCTCCCTCCGCTTAAAACCGACCTTCCTGACTCAGCTTCTAGTCAGTGTGATGTAAGTGTCAGGCATATATAGGGTTAATGTGGTACTGCCCACACAGTGATGTCAGACACTCGCAGCCAGGGGGTCACCGAGTGCTGGACAGAGCTGTGTGTAGTGGCCAGCACGGAGAGAGCTCCGAGCTTGTAGTCTTTGCTGTTTATTTGTAAATTGTTGTAAATCTCAGTACAGGCTGACAAGTTCATCCAGACTGGAATGAAGACTTCTTCAGACCTACTGAACTGTAACCAACGCCCAACAACACTCATCCTATCTGAATATCCCCCGGTGTTGCTCAATGTTACACATTGCCAGTGTAGGGTCTCAGAGTTTTACATAGAATCATAATAAAGTTTATTTGTTAGTCACAAGTAGGCTCACATTAACACTGCAATGAAGTTACTGTGAAATTCCCCTAGTCGCCACACTCCGGCGCCTGTTCGGGTCAATGCACCCTAACCAGCACGTCTTTCAGACTGTGGGAGGAAACCAGAGCACCCGGAGGAAACCCACGCAGACACGGGGAGAACGTGCAAACTCCACACAGACAGTGACTCAAGCCGGGAATCGAACCCGGGTCCCTGGCGCTGTGAGGGAGCAGTGCTAACCACTGTGCTGTCCCGGTGAGCTATGTGAATGAAAGTTGTTTATAGATTTAGAAGCTCTGATGAGCTTTGCTCTGGGTGATTTGGAAGGGTTAATGGGACAGAGTTGAAGCGGCTCATGGAAAAACGAGCAAAGATAACGGTGTGTGAGCAGCTGGAACAGTCTCTGCGTTTCCTGGGATTCTGGCTGGAGCTGATAGGAATAGAATGAGCGGGACTGTGAGGCTGGGATCTGTTATCGGGAGCGCCTGTGAGAAAGGGAGAGAGTTTCAGTCCCCGAAGATAATGGCATTACATCAGAGGAGACGAAACCTTCCTTATTATCACCAGCGAATGTCACTGGAGATTTAAAAGCTGCTGAACCTCAGATAGCACCAAGCGATAGAAATAACGGCAGCACAAACACTGCTGGAAGGAAAGCATCCGAAAGGCAAAAGAGAGACTTGCATTTACATAGCACCAGTAACAACCTCAGAATGTCCCAAAACATAAAGCATTTCTGAAACATAGTCATCGTTATAATGGAGGAATATGACAGCCATTTTGTGCACAGCAAGATCTCATAAACCTCAGAGTGACAATAACCCAAATCATCAATGTTTTCTGATATGGAGGGAGGGCAAATATTGGCCCGAGGATAAGAGGGAGAACTACCCGGTTCCTCTTCACAATGAGAATGTTCCAGTTTAGTGAAACTTCCAAACTACAGCAACACAGACAGTGCGGCACTCCCTCAGCACTGACCCTCTGACAGTGCGGCACTCCCTCAGTACTGACCCTCTGACAGTGCGGTACTCCCTCAGCACTGACCCTCTGACAGTGCGGCACTCCCTCAGTACTGACCCTCTGACAGTGCAGTACTCCCTCAGCACTGACCCTCTGACAGTGCGGCACTCCCTCAGTACTGACCCTCTGACAGTGCGGCACTCCCTCAGTACCTTCAGGAACTGTATCCCAGTGAGAGTCAGCACCTTCAGGAACTGTATCCCAGTGAGAGTCAGCACCTTCAGGAACTGTATCCCAGTGAGAGGCAGCACCTTCAGGAACTGTATCCCAGTGAGAGTCAGCACCTTCAGGAACTGTATCCCAGTGAGAGTCAGTACCTTCAGGAACTGTATCCCAGTGAGAGTCAGTACCTTCAGGAACTGTATCCCAGTGAGAGTCAGCACCTTCAGGAACTGTATCCCAGTGAGAGTCAGCACCTTCAGGAACTGTATCCCAGTGAGAGGCAGCACCTTCAGGAACTGTATCCCAGTGAGAGTCAGCACCTTCAGGAACTGTATCCCAGTGAGAGTCAGCACCTTCAGGAACTGTATCCCAGTGAGAGCACCCTCAGGAACTGTATCCCAGTGAGAGTCAGCACCCTCAGGAACTGTATCCCAGTGAGAGTCAGCACCTTCAGGAACTGTATCCCAGTGAGAGTCAGCACCTTCAGGAACTGTATCCCAGTGAGAGTCAGCACCTTCAGTAACTGTATCCCAGTGAGAGTCAGCACCTTCAGGAACTGTATCCCAGTGAGAGTCAGCACCTTCAGGAACTGTATCCCAGTGAGAGTCAGCACCTTCAGGAACTGTATCCCAGTGAGAGTCAGCACCTTCAGGAACTGTCCCCCAGTGAGAGTCAGCACCTTCAGGAACTGTATCCCAGTGAGAGTCAGCACCTTCAGGAACTGTATCCCAGTGAGAGTCAGCACCTTCAGGAACTGTATCCCAGTGAGAGTCAGCACCTTCAGGAACTGTATCCCAGTGAGAGTCAGCACCTTCAGGAACTGTATCCCAGTGAGAGTCAGCACCTTCAGGAACTGTATCCCAGTGACAGTCAGCACCTTCAGGAACTGTATCCCAGTGAGAGTCAGCACCTTCAGGAACTGTATCCCAGTGAGAGTCAGCACCTTCAGGAACTGTATCCCAGTGAGAGTCAGCACCTTCAGGAACTGTATCCCAGTGAGAGTCAGCACCTTCAGGAACTGTATCCCAGTGAGAGTCAGCACCTTCAGGAACTGTATCCCAGTGAGAGTCAGCACCTTCAGGAACTGTATCCCAGTGAGAGTCAGCACCTTCAGGAACTGTATCCCAGTGAGAGTCAGCACCTTCAGGAACTGTATCCCAGTGAGAGTCAGCACCTTCAGGAACTGTATCCCAGTGAGAGCACCTTCAGGAACTGTATCCCAGTGAGAGTCAGCACCTTCAGGAACTGTATCCCAGTGAGAGTCAGCACCTTCAGGAACTGTATCCCAGTGAGAGTCAGCACCTTCAGGAACTGTATCCCAGTGAGAGTCAGCACCTTCAGGAACTGTATCCCAGTGAGAGTCAGCACCTTCAGGAACTGTATCCCAGTGAGAGCACCTTCAGGAACTGTATCCCAGTGAGAGTCAGCACCTTCAGGAACTGTATCCCAGTGAGAGTCAGCACCTTCAGGAACTGTATCCCAGTGAGAGTCAGCACCTTCAGGAACTGTATCCCAGTGAGAGTCAGCACCTTCAGGAACTGTATCCCAGTGAGAGTCAGCACCTTCAGGAACTGTGTCCCAGTGAGAGTCAGCACCTTCAGGAACTGTATCCCAGTGAGAGTCAGCACCTTCAGGAACTGTATCCCACTGAGAGTCAGCACCTTCAGGAACTGTATCCCAGTGAGTGTCAGCACCTTCAGGAACTGTATCCCAGTGAGAGTCAGCACCTTCAGGAACTGTATCCCAGTGAGAGTCAGCACCTTCAGGAACTGTATCCCAGTGAGAGTCAGCACCTTCAGGAACTGTATCCCAGTGAGAGTCAGCACCTTCAGGAACTGTATCCCAGTGAGAGTCAGCACCTTCAGGAACTGTATCCCAGTGAGAGTCAGCACCTTCAGGAACTGTATCCCAGTGAGAGTCAGCACCTTCAGGAACTGTATCCCAGTGAGAGCACCTTCAGGAACTGTATCCCAGTGAGAGTCAGCACCTTCAGGAACTGTATCCCAGTGAGAGTCAGCACCTTCAGGAACTGTATCCCAGTGAGAGTCAGCACCTTCAGGAACTGTATCCCAGTGAGAGCACCTTCAGGAACTGTATCCCAGTGAGAGTCAGCACCTTCAGGAACTGTGTCCCAGTGAGAGTCAGCACCTTCAGGAACTGTATCCCAGTGAGAGTCAGCACCTTCAGGAACTGTATCCCAGTGAGAGTCAGCACCTTCAGGAACTGTATCCCAGTGAGAGTCAGCACCTTCAGGAACTGTATCCCAGTGAGAGTCAGCACCTTCAGGAACTGTATCCCAGTGAGAGTCAGCACCTTCAGGAACTGTGTCCCAGTGAGAGTCAGCACCTTCAGGAACTGTATCCCAGTGAGAGTCAGCACCTTCAGGAACTGTATCCCAGTGAGAGTCAGCACCTTCAGGAACTGTATCCCAGTGAGAGTCAGCACCTTCAGGAACTGTATCCCAGTGAGAGTCAGCACCTTCAGGAACTGTGTCCCAGTGAGTGTCAGCACCTTCAGGAACTGTATCCCAGTGAGAGTCAGCACCTTCAGGAACTGTATCCCAGTGAGAGTCAGCACCTTCAGGAACTGTGTCCCAGTGAGAGTCAGCACCTTCAGGAACTGTATCCCAGTGAGAGTCAGCACCTTCAGGAACTGTGTCCCAGTGAGAGTCAGCACCTTCAGGAACTGTGTCCCAGTGAGAGTCAGCACTGGGGGTTTTGTCTGGGGATGATGCTCTGGTTCTGTGTGGGCTGTGAGCAACTCTCATGCTGGGGTGTATTTACAGTTGGCAGTGGTTCTGTGTCGTTGTGGGATCAGACAGGATAGCTTTATGAGCTTGATGAGGTTGTGAGCTGTGAGCTGTGAGCTGTGAGCTGTGAGCTGTGAGCTGTCAGGAATCCTCTCTCTGTGTGAGATCGATGTTTGGGGTCAGGGTTCGTCTGTTTATTTGAAGCTTTCCCGCAGCAAGAGGATTTCAGCCACAATCTAAACACCGTGTGCGCAGAAAGCAAACAGCATCAGCATCGGGTGGAATCCGAAACCCGCATGGATCAGATCTGGATTGGAACGGGATCCGGATCAGAGCGGGATCCAGATCGGAACGGGATGCGGATCAGAGCGGGATCCAGATCGGAACGGGATGCGGATCAGAGCGGGATCCAGATCGGAACGGGATCCGGATCAGAGCAGGATCCAGATCGGAACGGGATGCGGATCAGAGCGGGATCCAGATTGGAACCGGATCCGGATCAGAGCAGGATCCAGATCGGAACGGGATCCAGATCAGAGCGGGATCCAGATCGGAACGGGATCCGGATCAGAGCGGGATCCAGATCAGAGCGGGATCCGGATCAGAGTGTGTTCCAGAACAGAGTGGGCTGGATCAGCATGGGGTCCGGATCAGAGCGGGATCGGATCAGAGCGGGATTGGATCAGAGTGGGATCTGGATCGGGGTGGGATCTGGATCGGGGTGGGATCTGGATCGGGGTGGGATCTGGATCGGGGTGGGGTCTGGATCGGGGTGGGATCTGGATCGGGGTGGGATCTGGATCGGGGTGGGGTCTGGATCGGGGTGGGGTCTGGATCGGGGTGGGGTCTGGATCGGGGTGGGGTCTGGATCGGGGTGGGGT
>NW_027591082.1:25000-119568 GCF_964213995.1 Mustelus asterias
CAGGAAATAATATTTTGTTGGACAATCTCTCAGTAAAATCTAAGAAGGGGGAATCCTGGGCTCTTGTGCTATTTAATTTAAACATTTTCTTATATTTAAATTAATTATATTCTATCTCTCCCAAGGAATTAATATTTAGTTAGACAATGTCTCAGTGAGATCTTAGAAGGGGGAATCCTGGGGCTCTTGTGCTCTTTAATTTAAACATTTTCTTGTACTTTAATTAATTATTTTCTCTGTTCCCCAGGGATTTGAATTTAAGACTGCAACATGACTTGGAATCCTTGGACAAGGGGCTTTTCTCCAGAGGAGGATGGATGGACTGAGGCCTGTTCTATAGGCTGCAAGTGAGTTGTTATCTCTTATTACCCTGATCCAGGTTTAATTTTAATCTCGCTTCCTCGGATGAACCAGTTCTGGTTCAATTGTGGGAAGTGGGGAGGCTGGAGTTTAAAACCCTGGGGTTAAAATATCCCGGCTTTGCAATTCGTTTGGTGGGTGGCAAAGAGTAAATTAAATATCTGTAATATGAAACTTTCTAAAAGTTTGATGCAAATCCAAAGTAACAGGGATGGGAGAGACTGACTTACCCGAATGTTAAATACGTTTCACAGAGGACATTACAATTCAATTTTCTGAAGTTCAGCCATTACATTTATCTTCCCCTCTACAGCTTTCTTCCCCATTCTATTTCTCTCTGCTTTTCTCTCTGTCTCTCCCTCCAGTATTTTTCCCCTATCTTCAGCTTTCTCTCCCTTCCTGTTTCTTTCCATTCATCTCTCTCTCTCTCTCTCGAGCATTCTTCCATATCTGTCTATCACTCACCAGAATCTCTCTCTCTCTCTCTCTCTGGCTCCATCTTCCTTTGTGTCTCTTTAAACCTTTAATCAACAAAAACTGTGTTATTATAAACAGGGAGACAGGAATATGGCATCGCTCATTTCAATGCAGAGCACATGAGAGAGAGGGAAAGAAACAGCTATGGACAGAGACAACGAGTGAGAAAGAGAGGGGACAGGGACAAGGATCTAGACAGGGACATCCATCTTTACACTGAGTGAGAGAGACAGGAGCAGAGGGAGAAAAGAGAGGGAGATAGTGAAAGGGAGATGGAGGGAGTTGTAGAAATCAATCCCGGGAGGGCGATTTTAAAAAGTGTCCCGAAGGAATCAGCAGCCCCTTCCCAAATTGAAAGAGAGAGATGAGCAGCTCCTGGAGTCTGAGAGGGAGACAGGGATGGACGGGGGGGTTGTGGATATTTGATTCAGTTTTAAGGGATTCTGTTTGTAGATTTCTCTCTCTCTGTTCATGCCATTCTGATGTTTCTGAGAGATTGTGTAACTGAGAGGGGGGAATCCTGTGTTTCGGTGAGATTTAATTTAAATGGTTTCTTGTATTGAATTAATTTTCTCTCTCTTTTCCCCAATAATTCATATCTAGTTAGAAAATCTCTCAGTAAAATCTCAGAAGGGGAATCCTGGCCTCTTGTGCTATTTAATTTAAACAATTTCTTGTATTTTAATTAATTATTTTCTCTCTCTCTTCTTCCCAGGGATTTGAATTTTGAAGACTGCAATGGGACTCGGAATCCTTGGACAAGGGGCTTTTCTCCAGAGGAGGATGGATGGACTGAGGCCTGTTCTATAGGCCGCATGTGAGTTGTCTCTTTCTTACCCTGATCCAGGTTTAATTTTAATCACGCTTCCTCGGATGAACCAGTTCTGGTTCGATTGTGGGGTGTTTGGGGGGGCTGGAGTTTGAAAGCCTGGGGTTAAAATATCCCGGCTTTGCAATTAGTCACAAACAGGTTAACCCTTTGGTGGGTGGCAAAGAGTAAATTATGCATGAAACTGTCTATAAGTTTGTTTTAAATCTAAAATAACAGGGGTCGGAGACAGAGCAATGAACCTAATTGTTGAATAAAATTCACAGAGGCCTTTACAATTCAGTTTACAGATGTTCAGATTTTCATTTCAGCCTCTCCACAGCTTTTCCCCCATTCTGTCTATTTCTCTCTGCTTTTCTCTCCATTTCCTTCCTCTATCTGCCTCTCTTTATTCTCTCTCTCTCCCTCTTTTTCCCAGGAATTAATATTTAGTTGGACAATCTCTCAGTAAAACCTGGAAAGGGGCAATCCTGGGATTTTGTGCTGTGTAATTTTCATTCTGGCTGTCCCGGGGGGTTTGATTTCACTGTCTCAGCCCCTCTCTGCCTCTCTCTCTCTCTGTATAAACTTTTCCTAAATTACAAAACACTCAACACAGCTGACTGCAGCTTGTGGGATGTTGCTGGGGATTTTGTTTTAAAAAGGGTGTTTTCTCAGAGGCAGTTTAAACCTTTCAGGGGACTGTGGGGAAGTCTCCAGACTTGGGACAACACACACACAGGGTTGGGGGCTGGGGGTGGCGGGCGGGGGGGGGAGGTGGGCAGTCAGGTATACTGGTATTCTGGGAGACTGATATTCCCAACAAGGGCCAGAGGTCTCAGTGCTGAAACATATTAAACTGTTCAAACAGAGGCAGGCAGAAAGCCATGAGGCTTCAGAGCTCCCTGTAGATGCAAAGGTAACTCCCATTGCCAAAAAGTAGCCACATGTGAACTGGAAACACCTTCCCTCAGCTTGTTACACACTGACCTTTCCACAACCCCAACATGTTTACAAACACTCGCTGCAGTTTCTGCAAACTTTGTATCAAACTGCCTCCCATTCTGCTCAATACTGACCCCCTCTCAACCTGGCACTGAACTAGTGTCTGAATTGAGACAGAGACACACAGACAGAGTTTTTAAAGCTGAAAGTTTTAAAGTTTGATTATTAGTGTCACAAGTAAGGCTTACATTAACACTGCAATGAAGTTACTGAGAGAGAGACAGAGAGACACACAGAGACAGAGATAGAGACATAGAGATAAAGAGACAGAGAGGATGTTTAAAGTTTTAAAATTTGTTTATTAGTGTCATAAGTAAGGCTCACATTAACGCTGCAGTTACTGAGAGAGACAGAAAGAGACAGAGGTTTTAAAGTTGAAAGATTTAAAGTTTATTTACTAGTGTCACAAGGCTTACATTAACACTGCAATGAAGTTACTGAGAGAGACAGAGATAGAGGGAGCATCCAGAGTGGGTTCAGTAACACATTTATTTTTCAGATATCTCTCTCTGTGACTCTTTAGCGATGAGATATTCAGCCAGGATGGTTTCACTGACCCTCTTCAGCAGGCAGATATTCCCAAATCCAGCCTAGGTCTCAGACACACACACACACCACTCACACTTTCCCTCCGCTCTGTCCAAGGGAATATTGTAATCCAGGAATTTATATTTTATATTTACAGGGTGGCCGGGGGCGGGGGGGGGGGGGGGGAGAAACTCAACTCAAAAATCCTGCAGTGTCTCCAAGCTGCTTTTAAATTTCAATTCAAACCCTGGGCCACATGGGAAGCTGCAGAGATTGGGAAAGTTACCAAACCCCAGTTTGTGTGTGTGAGTGTCCGCAGCTTTTGTGTCTTTGAACTTGCGAGGGTGCCAGGGAGAGAATGTCACTGTCTTCACCTCTCTCTCTGCCTCTCTGTATAAAAGAATCACCAAATTAAACCACACTCAATAATGCGACTATACACAATTAATTATCAAATATCTGTCTCTCTCGCTTTATCTCTGTCTCTCCCCGTCTCTCTCTCTCCCCGTCTCTCTCTCTCCCTGTCTCTTCCCGAGCAGAAACAGATGGAGACAGAGAGGCAGGGAGAGAGAGGAAGAGGGAGGGATGGAAACAGCTGGAGTTGTGGGTTAGATGCAGGGGGAGAGACACAGGCTGTTAGAGGGAGGGGGCGTTTCAGTGAGGGACAGGGTCTCCAGTTTAATTCTGAGGGTCCTGAGAGAGGGATTTCACTGTCTCAGCCCCTCTCTGGCTCCCTCACTCTGTATAAACAATTCCCAAATTTAAAAAACGCTCAACACAGCTGACTGCACTTTGTGGGATCTTGCTGTGCACCACAGTGATTTTAGTTTTAAAAAGGGTTACTTTTAAGAGGGAGTTCCAGCCTTTCTGGAGATTTGGGATGATGCAGACACACACACACACACACACACACAGGGTAGTGAGTGGGGAAGGGGGGTCACAGCAGGCAAGAGAGTGGGGGGTGGGAGGACTGTGTCCCATCTGATTCAGGTTCACATTGCTGCTGCTGCTGCTGTGGGATCTTGCTGTGCACACACTGGGCCTGTGGCCTTTGCCTGCACTGCAACAACGACCACACTTTATTAAACTAAATCTGGCTCAGGGACCGCAAAGTGGGTTCAAGGAAAAAGCTTGAAAAGGGGTCGGGTAAATTCAAGCACTTTAATCGCCGAGGCATCGTAGGCTCTGGAGCAAGTGCTGGGGAATGGGAGGAGGATAGGTTGGGATTTGATGGCCAGCATGGAGCTGGTGGGCCGAAGGGCCTGTTTCTGTGCTGTGTGACTCCAGATTCTTTTCTCTCTCTCTTTTCCCAGGAATTTCTACTTGGATGGGGGGGGGGGGGGTGGTATAGAATTTCCCTGTCTCTGTCTCTCCAGCGTTCTTACCAATCCCAGCACCCCTCCCCTCTCTCTCTCCCCAGACATTCCTGTCTATATTTCATCTTTCAATAAAAGGTTAAAGAAAACAACAATGTGAATTGTTGTCAATTTAATTTCCCTTTCCCCCGGCTCTCTGTCCTTTCCCCGGGCTCTCTGTCCTTTCCCCCGGCTCTCTCTCCTTTCCCCCGGCTCCCTGTCCTTTCCCCCGGCTCTCTGCCCTTTCCCCCGGCTCTCTGCCCTTTCCCCCGGCTCTCTGTCCTTTCCCCCGGCTCTCTGCCCTTTCCCCCGGCTCCCTGTCCTTTCCCCCGGATCTCTGTCCTTTCCCCCGGCTCTCTGCCCTTTCCCCCGGCTCTCTCTCCTTTCCCCCGGCTCTCTCTCCTTTCCCCCGGCTCTCTGTCCTTTCCCCCGGCTCTCTGCCCTTTCCCCCGGCTCTCTGTCCTTTCCCGCGGCTCTCTGCCCTTTCCCCCGGCTCTCTGCCCTTTCCCCCGGCTCTCTGCCCTTTCCCCCGGCTCTCTGCCCTTTCCCCCGGCTCTCTCTCCTTTCCCCCGGCTCTCTGTCCTTTCCCCCGGCTCTCTGTCCTTTCCCCCGGCTCTCTGTCCTTTCCCCCGGCTCTCTGCCCTTTCCCCCGGCTCCCTGTCCTTTCCCCCGGCTCTCTCTCCTTTCCCCCGGCTCTCTGTCCTTTCCCCCGGCTCTCTGCCCTTTCCCCCGGCTCTCTGCCCTTTCCCCCGGCTCTCTCTCCTTTCCCCCGGCTCTCTGCCCTTTCCCCCGGCTCTCTGCCCTTTCCCCCGGCTCTCTCTCCTTTCCCCCGGCTCTCTGTCCTTTCCCCTGGCTCTCTGTCCTTTCCCCCGGCTCTCTGCCCTTTCCCCCGGCTCTCTGCCCTTTCCCCCGGCTCTCTCTCCTTTCCCCCGGCTCTCTGTCCTTTCCCCTGGCTCTCTGTCCTTTCCCCCGGCTCTCTGTCCTTTCCCCCGGCTCTCTCCCCTTTCCCCCGGCTCTCTCTCCTTTCCCCCGGCTCTCTCCCCTTTCCCCCGGCTCTCTCTCCTTTCCCCCGGATCTCTGTCCTTTCCCCCGGCTCTCTGCTCTTTCCCCCGGGTCTCTGTCCTTTCCCCCGGCTCTCTGTCCTTTCCCCCGGCTCTCTCTCCTTTCCCCCGGCTCTCTCTCCTTTCCCCCGGCTCTCTCCCCTTTCCCCCGGCTCTCTGTCCTTTCCCTCGGCTCTCTGCCCTTTCCCCCGGCTCTCTGCCCTTTCCCCCGGCTCTCTGTCCTTTCCCCCGGCTCTCTGCCCTTTCCCCCGGCTCTCTCTCCTTTCCCCCGGCTCTCTGCCCTTTCCCCCGGCTCTCTCTCCTTTCCCCCGGCTCCCTGTCCTTTCCCCCGGCTCTCTGCCCTTTCCCCCGGCTCTCTGTCCTTTCCCCCGGCTCTCTGCCCTTTCCCCCGGCTCTCTGCCCTTTCCCCCGGCTCCCTGTCCTTTCCCCCGGCTCTCTGTCCTTTCCCCCGGCTCCCTGTCCTTTCCCCCGGCTCTCTGCCCTTTCCCCCGGCTCTCTCTCCATTCCCCCGGCTCTCTGTCCTTTCCCCCGGCTCTCTGCCCTTTCCCCCGGCTCTCTGCCCTTTCTCCCGGTTCTCTGATGAACCAGTTCTAGTTAGATTGTGGGGTGTGAGGGGGGCTGGAGTTTGAAACCCTGAGGTTAAAATATCCCGGCTTTGCAATTAGTCACAAACCCTTTGCTGAGTGGGAAAGAGTAAATTAAATATCTGTAAAATGTGTGTGTTTGGGAGCTTGTTTTAAAATCATTGACCCAATTCAAAGCCTGTTTTGCTCTGCTGGGACTCTGGCTGCTGCTTTGGACACAAATGTTGTAAAGTTGTCTTCTGCAGCCTGCTTTCTGCAGTTTAAAATCCCCAGCACAAAGACACAGGCTTTCTAAAGACACAACGCTGGATGGTTCGTTTTGGTTTTCTCAGCATTTCTTTTCAATATTTACATTTGTCAAACACCACATTTTTAACCTTATATATGCAACTTCATAACCATATTAGACAGGGAGAGAGAGATCGGGAGAGACAGAGAGAAAGTCACACAAAGAGAGAGGGAGAGAGAGACAGAGAGAGAGAGAGAAAGTCACATGGAGTAATGAGGATGGGGCCTGGATGTGAATGTGGGCGGTGTAGACCTGATGGGCCGAATGGCCTCCTTCTGTACTGTCGGATTCTATGATTCTGTAATGGGGGCTACGTGCGGTGTGAGGGGAGGGTGGAAGGGGACAGGGGGTGGGGGCAGCACTGGTTCCCTTTCCCCCCCCTCCCTCCTCCCAGGCCCTGTCCGGGAGGTTTCGGGGCTGGAGGGGATTGTTCTGGTTAACTGGCCGGGGCCTGGGGAACCGGTTCTTTGTCCAGGATGTATAATGCAGCCTCTGTGACCAGGCCTCAATCCCAGGCCTAACCTCAGGAAGGCTTTTGCATTTTGCTCCTTTTCCAAACAGTGCCTGTGTTAAAATCGATGGGACTCGACGGTCGAATAAAACCTGCAGCAGCCACTTTAATACAAAGAACAGCACAGCACAGGAACAGGTCCTTTGGCCCTCCAAGCCTGCGCCGATCATGTTTACCTATCGAGACCAATGGCCTGTATCCCTCTATACCCCGTTTGTTCATGTGTCTATCCAGGTAAGTCTTAAATGTGGCTAATGTGTCTGCCTCAACCACCTCACTTGGCAGCGCATTCCAGGCCCCCACCACCCTCTGTGTAAAAACCTTCCCCGCACATCTCCACTCAACCTTTCCCCCTTATCTTGAACTTGTTCCCCTTGTAATTATCATTTCTGTCCTGGGAAAAAGCTCCCAACTGTTCATCCTCGCCACACCCCTCATAATTTTATAAACTTCCAGCTGGTCGTCCCTCAGCCTCCGTCTTTCCAGGGAGAACAATCCCAGTTTATTCAATCAATCCTCACAGCCAATACCCTCCATACCAGGCAACATCCTGGTCAACCCTTTCATTGGATTTGGGATGTGATTGTGGGTTTTCCTGCTATATCTCTTTCTCTTCAATCTTTCTCCCGTGATTGAGAGTTATCAGGGAGGGAGAGAGAGAGAGAGAGAGAAAGGGATGGTAACAGAGAGAGAGAGAGAGAAAGGGATGGTAACAGAGAGAGAGAGAGAGAGAGAGCAAAGGCAGAGGGGCAGGGAGAGGAGAGAGATTGGAGGGGAGTGGGTTAGCGGGTGGGGGTGGGGGAGCCTCCGCTCACAGCCCAGCCAGCTCCCCAGTCTCTGGTGAGGTGCATTAACCCACTCTGGCGCATTAACAGGCGCCAGAGTGTGGCGACTAGGAGAATTTCACAGTAACTTCATTGCAGTGTTAATGTAAGCCTTACTTGTGACTAAGAAATAAACTTTACTTTACTTTTTACTTTACTCTGAGATAAAGACCCTCACTCACAGCCTCTCAGAAGGTGGGATTTATAAACAGCGACTGTGTAACTGAGGCTGAATCTGTGCTGTTGTGTTTGAAAATACATTTTCCTCATACTTGATGTGTTGTAAAGATATTGGAATGTGGCTGCTACCACATTGCAGTGAGAGAGAGATGTGGCTTTGCAGGAGGAGCTTCCCTCCCCATTTCCCCATGGAAATCATTGAGAAATAGCAAACGTGGCCCACAACACGTCATTATTTGAAACGGTCAGACAGAAACTTATCAGAGAGAGCATTTTAATCCCCATTCATCCCCAGACGGTGGAAACAGAGCAGAGATCAGGACAGATTATCCAGAGTAGGAGAGACCGGGGCAGAGATGGGGTATTGGATATATATATAGATCTGGGGGGAAAGCAAAAGAGACACAGAGGGGGCTGGACAGGTTCAGAGATAGAGGCAGAGAAAGAGAGAAACAGCACGAGAAAAAAAGGAATCAGAGAAGGGTGTGACTCTGCTCGAAGTGGAAGGTTCCCTGTTCAGATCGAATGTACAAACAGCACCAATGCTGGAGTGACTTATTATTTTCATTTGCGGGGGGGGGGGGGGAGAGATGGAGGGGAGAGAGAGGGAGATGTGTGGTTCCCTCATTTCCCACTCACTTTACCCCAATCCTCACTTCAAAATCACTTTGTATCTGGCCCTGTTCAAGCTGTGTGTGGGATCTTGCTGTGCACTCATGCTCTGTCCCCCTGCCCCATATTCCTCACACTATGACAGAGCCCCATGCTTTAAACATAAAAAGATGGAGGGGAAGGAGGGTGGGGTAGAGAGAGAGAGAAACAGAGTGAACAGAGAAGGGGTGGGGAGTGTTGGGGGTCAGTGGAGGGAGGGGTGGGGGAAAGAGACAGAGGCTCTGGGTGTGGGGGGGTGTCCTCCTGCAGTGTGGGACTCCCTGTGGGATCCTGATTGCAGCATTCCCAGTCTCTCTCTCTCTCACTGTGAAGAACTGGGGAGGGAGAGGGAGCTGAAATTCAAATTCCTGAGCCTGGGGGAAAGGCTTGTTCTCAATCCCAGAGTCCTGCTGGTGTTTTCAGACAGGCGCTGGGATTTGTGGGTGTGGATGGAGAAGATTGTTCTGTTTAACTGGGGGGTGGGAGAGAGGGGGGTTTGTTCTTTCTACCTGAGGAATAATGCAGCCTCTGTGACTAGGCCGCACTTCACGGCCTAAATCTCAGCAGCACTTTTGCGTTTGCTTAATTCCCCAACAGGGTTGAAGTGGCTGAATTCAATGGTGCAATAAAATGTGAAGCAGCCGCTTCAGGGTGGGATTGTGGATTTTCCTGCTCCCGCCCCCCTCTCATTTCCCTTTTGATTGTGAGTTTTATTTTAAACGGTCAGACAGAAACTTAGAGAGAGCATTTCAATCCAGATTCACCCTGAGATAGAGAAACAGAGCAGAGATCAGGACAGGTTATCCAGAGACAGGAGCAGAGACGGGGTATTGGACAGATATAGATCTGGGGGAAGTGTGTAAGAGACGGAGAGGGAGAAACAGAGGGGGGGGGGGGGCGGGGAGGGGAGAGGTGACTGATAGAAGTGGGAACTTCATTGGGGCCTCCTGTGTTTATTCACTGGCCTGTCTCTGGAGTAAAGCCCCCAGAATGCTTTGATGTGTTTAATAAATTCAATATCGGGACAGTCAGGAGGCAGTTGCAAGTTCATTGCACTTGAAATGTGTTCCCATTTTGTCAGGGTTTAATAATGAGGAGGTGAAAATGAATGTTCCCCCCCCCCAGTGAGATTGTGAATTTCAGCAAGTCCTGGGATCTTGCTGTGCCTTTTATTGTATTTAATCAGCTTTTGTTTTGTGTTTAATCAAATTTCACTTTATTTTCTCTTTCTCTCTTCCAAGGAGAATTCCTTTGGAAACTTTGGCGATGCAGAGAGCGAATAGTTTTGCCGTGAGGAATCCTCGGACAAGAGCTATAACCAGAGAGAAAAATATTAATAAAAGTCCCCGTGTCTTTGTCGTTCATTTTTATTCACAGATCGACTGGTGGGGCTTTTACACTGAGGGTTAGTGGTCTGTGTGTCAGGGGGAGGGGGTATTCCCAGTGATCCCTGCTCCAATGTAATCCCACAGATTTCAATCCCTCTCCCTGAAGCTCTGTCTGTGCAACTCCCCCATCCTCAGAACTGTTTCTCCACATCTTTTCAATCCCTGTCTCTCCCCATCCTTTATACCTCAGCCTCTCAATCTTTCCCCCTTTTCTCTCCTTCTCTCTATCTTTCACTCTCTCTCTGAAACTTTGTCACTGTCTAGACAAAGCCCCACTTTCTATTTATCTCGACATCTCACTTTGTATCTCAGTCTCTCTGCACATCTCTCCCTCTCTGTGGATCATTTTATCTCAATCACAGCAGCCTCCTCTCCATCTCTCTCTCTCTCTCGCTCTATCTATCTCTGCTCCCTCTCTGACTCATTCTGTCTGAAGTACAGCAGCATTCTCTCTATCTCCATCTTTTCACAGTAACTTCATTGCAGTGTTAATGTAAGCCTACTTGTGACAAATAAAATTTGAACTTTAACTCTGCTTCTCTGTCTTATCTCTCTAGCTATCTGCTTGCCTGTCTCTATCTCTCTCTGCTTCCCCCTCTCTCTATCTCTGCCTCCCCCTGACTCAGTCTGTTTGAATTACAGTAGCATCCTCTGTCTCTATATCTCTATCTGTTCTCTGCTTCCCTCTCTCTGTGAATCATTCTGTCTGAATCACAGCAGATTCCGCACTAACTCCATCTCTATATACCTCTGTCTCTAATCTCTGTCTATCTCTGCTCCCTCCCTCTCTCTGTGAATCAATGTCTGAATTACAGTCGCATCCTATCTCCATCTCTATATCTCTCTGCCTCTTATCTCTCTCTGTATCTGATCTCTGCTTCCCTCTCTCTGTGAATCATTCTGTCTGAATTACAGCAGCATTCTCTCTATCTCCATCTCTATATCTCTCTGCCTCTTATCTCTCTCCGTATCTGATCTTTGTTTCCCTCTCTCTGTGACTCATTCTGTCTGAATTACAGCAGCATTCTCTCTAACTCCATCTCTATATCTCTCTGCTTCTCTGCCTCTTATCTCCCTCTCTGCTCTCTCGTGGGGGACAGGCCAGATCACGGGTTTGTTGTTGACAAGCAGCGAAGGGCCAGGAACACAGCGGAGGGGGGGGCAGAAACTGCTGAAATGGGGGAAATGTGTAACACAGCTGCTTGTTCAGAGCCAGGAGTTGTTATTCAGAGAGGGAAGGAGGTCTGTTGTACAAGAGGGGGGAATATTATAACACAGGCTGTCCAGAGTCAGGGGTTATCAGAGAAAGGGGACAATGGGGGAAGAGGGTCAGGGGGGGGGGAGGGGGAATCAGACAGGGGGTCTGTTGTACAGGATGGGGGTGGGGGATATTATAACACAGGCTGCTCAGTGTCAGGGGAATTAGTCATTTGAACGTTAATGTTTGAAATGGGCAGTTTCCACATCCAACTCGACCCAGAGCTGCTTATAATGGGGTGGAGGGGGATTGACCGGGGGGGGGGGAGAACAGGAATTATAAAGGGGGGGGGGTTTGTCAGTCCAGGGGCTGTTCACAGGGTGGGAGTGGAAGTTTGCCAGGGCTGGGGGGGAGGGGGAGCATAGAGGGACATTCAGCCTGGGGAACTTTGCCAGTGGAGGAGGGGGGGGGGGGGGGCTGAGTGGAAGACATGTGAGGGATTGAGGGTGGGGTGGATTTATAGCCATTCAGGAGGGGGGAATTCTGAGAGGGATTTAGGGTGGGGAAGGGTTACAATTGGGGCGTACAGAGGGATTCGGGGGGGGGGGCGGTGACTCAGAGGGATTCGGGAGCAGGGAGGACTTAGGAAGGATTGGGTGCAGGCGTCAGGGGGACTTGGGTTTGGCAGGGGGGGCAGAGGGAGCCTTTGGGAGGGGGGGGTGAGGAATTGGGTCAGGACCTTGGAGGATTCAGGGGGCGGAGTCAGGTTGGCGGTGGGTCTCAGAGATGGTGAGGGGGGGGCTGCTTAGAGTTGGATGAAAGGAGATGGGGCAGAGGGACAGGGAATCAGGCGGGGGAAAGAGGTGTTTTGGAGGAATTAGGGGAGATTGAGGGCGGGGGGTTTAGAAGGATTGGGAGGGGCTCAGAGGGACTCTTGGGAGCTTGGGCTCAGAGGGCTTTGGCGGTGGGAGCCTGAGAGAGACTGAGCAGTGGGGGGGGGGGGTGATTAGAGTGGGATTGAAGAAGATTGGGGTTTCTGGAGTGGGGATTTAAGGAGGGGTTTGGGGGGGAAGCTGGAGGCGGGGGGAGGGGGAGGGGAATTTGGGGGTGAGAGACTGAGGGCGGGGGGTTTAAAAGGATTGGGAGTGGGTTCAGGAGAGGGGTTCGGGGGGGATAGAGCTGAGAGAGGAATCCATAGGGCATTGGCAGTAAGGGAAGGGGGGGGGGGAGATTCAGCTCGGGGGGAGGGGGGAGATTCAGCTCGGGGGGAGGGGGGAGATTCAGCTCGGGGGGGGGGGCAACTCGGGGGGGGGGGAGACTCGGGGGGGGGGAAATTGAGAGGGAGAGAGATTGAGAGGGAGAGAGATTGAGAGGGAGAGAGATTGAGAGGGAGAGAGATTGAGAGGGAGAGAGATTGAGAGAGAGAGATTGAGAGGGAGAGAGAATGAGAGGGAGAGAGAATGAGAGGGAGAGAGATTGAGAGAGGGAGAGAGATTGAGAGAGAGAGAGATTGAGAGAGAGAGAGATTGAGAGAGAGAGAGATTGAGAGGGAGAGAGATTGAGAGGAAGAGAGATTGAGAGGGAGAGAGATTGAGAGGGAGAGAGATTGAGAGGGAGAGAGATTGAGAGGAAGAGAGATTGAGAGGGAGAGAGATAGAGAGAGAGATTGAGAGGGAGAGAGATTGAGAGGGAAAGAGATTGAGAGGGAGAGAGATTGAGAGGGAGAGAGATTGAGAGATTGAGAGGGAGAGAGATTGAGAGAGAGAGAGAGATTGAGAGATAGAAAGATGGAGAGGGAGATTGAGAGGAGGCTGCAAACAGAGAGAAAAGCAGAGCTGAGGCGGGAAAGGTGCAGACAGAAAGTGAAGAGGTTCATACTCACCATCGCACATGTTTTCCCCCGGTGATCTCTCCAACTCCTTCCATCCCCTCTCCCATGGTGGGGAGAGAGATCCAGGAACAGGGGCTTTGTGCTGGGAAAGGGGGGGTTACAATATCAGAGCTGGAACTCCATGCAAGCACACACTGACTCACTCACTCACAAAGACACAGCTTACCTGATACTTACCAACCCACGTGGAGAGAGAGACAGAACAATGCATCGCCAGCCTTTTTATAACCTCACTGAGTCCCACACCTCCCCAATCAATCCTCATCCAACCACAGCTCCTCCACCTCACCTGAACACACCTCCTCCTACCTGGCCCAGTCCAACACCAATCTGTCTCTGAGTGTGTGTGTGTGGGGGGGGTGTTTGTGTGTGTGGGGGTTAGTGAGCACCAGGCAAATGGTTCATCCCAAGGCTCTCCCTCCCCCCCACTCCCAGCTTCACATCACCAGCACTGGGAGCTGAGAGAAGATGGATTTAAATGAACCAGCAGCCCTGCGCTGCCAGAGAGAGAGAGAGAGAGAGGCCAGGTCTGAATGTGGATTGTACAACTTGTTCATCCAGGACTCCATCCGCTACAGGTTTGAACCCTTTGCTGATTCTTGCAAAGTTCACTTTTCCTTAAGTTGCCTGAACTGAAACAAGATCTTGCAAAGTTCTTTGTTGCTGCGTTTACAAATCCCACTTCTGATTTACAATGCTGTGTGTCCGGGTGTGTGTGTGTGTGCCCTGTGCTTCATGGTTAATCACTCACCACTGATCAGAGCTGCAAAATAAAGCGTTTAGCCTTTTTTTAACAGAAGCACTGGCTGGGGGAGGGGAGGGAGAGAATGAGAGTGAAGTTTCTGTCTGATAAATGCTGTAAATGTGTCTTTAACCAGCAGCTCTGCAGAGAGACAGATGCAGGATTTTAAACTCTCTGGGAGCTGCAGGCAGGGACTCACACACACACACACACAGATAGACATCAGCTCCTGTTTCACACCAACAACCAGGCTGGAGTCGATGCAGCTAATTTCCATCCAGAAATGTACTTGATTCATGAAGTCAGTGAGGGTTACATTCCCATGACTTCCCATTCAGTCCAATCCAGTTCAGTTTGTTGGAATGCAGTGTGGGAGCCTCTGAGGGAGTTTGGCTCTGGGGGGGGGGGGGGGGGGGGTTCACTTTTCTCTCATTCAATCTCTCCTGTCTTCCAACCTCTCACAGACCTTCCTTTCGTCCCTGTCCCACCCGCCCCTTTCTCCAAACCTGTTCCATTTCTAACTTTCCCCAGTTCACAGGAAAGGTCACAGAGCTGAAATGTTAACTCTGTTTCTCTCTCTCTCTGCACAGATGCTGCCGAACCTGCTGAGTTTAATTCCAGCATTTCGCTGTTTTCCAAGATTTCACAGAATAGTGTTGGTGCAGGAGGAGGCCATTTGGCCCATCGTGTCTGCACCAGCTCTCCAATGTGGATTGAGTGGACAGAAACAAGGAGTTGGAATAAATGGGTTACTTTTGGGTTGACAGCTTCTAACTAGTGGAGTACGGCAGGGATCAGTGTTTGGGTCTCAGCTATTCAGAATCTATATCAATGATATGGATGTGGGGATCAAATATAATATTTCCAAATTTGCAAAAACTGGAAAACTAGGTGAAAATCTGAATTGTGAGGAGGATGCAAAGATGTTTCAAGGGGATGTGGAGAGGCTCAGGGAGCGGCCAAAGGTTTGCCAGCTGGACGACAAGGTGGAAAAATGTGAGGTTATCTAATTTTGTAGGAAAAACAGACATTAAGACAACTTCAAGATATTTTGATCTCCTTGTTCATGAGGCACTGAAAGCGAAGATGAGAGCAGTTAAGATAACACATGGTATGTTAGCCATTATTCTAAGAGGATTTGAGTGGAGGAAAAATATGTCTTCCTGCAATTATATGCAGCCTTGCTGAGACCAACCTGGAGGATTGTGAACAGTTTTGGTCTCCTGGCTGAAGCAAAGATGTACTTGGCATGTAAAGAAGGTTCACTAAAATAGGTCCAGGGACAGATGGGTTGTACTATGAGGAACAAAAATACTTTATTCTCAGGCCTTTAGAAGAATGGTAGCCGAACCTATTCAAACCAACACTAATTTACGGAGTTCAATAGGCCAGATGCAGAAAGGATGTTTCCCCTTGCTGGAGGGTCTGAAACCTGGGACAGAGTCTGAGAATAAGGGGCAGTTATTTAGGCTGAGATGAGGGGGTATTTGTTTTCCATTAGAATGCTGGTGAATCAAGGAATGCAGGGATAATGCTGGAAATGGTGTTGAAGCCGAGGATCAGCCATGGTCACATTGAATGATGGAGTGGATTTGAAGGACAGAATGGATGACTCCTGCTCCTGTTTCTTAACGTTCTTACTGCAATAGGAATGGAAGGTAAGAGTAAGAAGGTTTTGCTGCAGCTTTACACGACCTTCATTAGATCACAACTGGAGTAATGTGTATAATGTTGAGCTCTTTACTTAAAAAAGGATAGAATTGTATTGGAACCAGTTCAGCGAAAGTTCACTCGGCTGATTCCTGGGATGGAGAGGTTTATTTTACGAGGGAATTTGAGCAGATTGGAGCAATATCTATGAAAGTTCAGAAGATTAAAAGGTTACCGCGTTGAGGGGATGAGACAGGGTGGTTGCTGAGAGGCTGTTTCTTCTTGTAAGAGGAACCAGAACAAGGGGACAGATTTTAAAATGTAATTGTCAGCCCCTTAAGACTGAGATGAGGAGAAATTTATTTTTTAGATGGTGGCTGGTCAGTGGAATTCTCTTCCCTGGAGACTAGTGGCGGCAGAATCATTGAATATATTCAAGGCTGAGTTCAGAATGATTTTGGATTGAGAAGCGAATCAAGGGTTACGGGGAAAAGAGTTGAGACTATAATTAGATCAGCCGTGATGGAGTATGCTCGAGGGGCTGAATGGCCTTCTGCTGCTCCGAGATATTTTGTTCCTATCCCAATACGTCCTTCAGACTGCTCTCTGTGACCAGTGATGGATACACAGGCTCTATGTTTTGTCCTCACCAGACGCTCTCCTGTGCCCATTCATTAGGCCACCCACTCAACCCATCTCACCAGCAGTAATTACCCACTCTGCCCCCAGGCCTTCCTGATCCAGCACTTCATCTTCCATTGGCGTAAGGATGGCAAGACCTGGATGTCTCCACTCTTCTTCACTCATTCCCTGATGATGTTTGCTCTCTCTCCAAACACACAAATTGTTACTCACTCATCAAACACATGCAGTAGCCCCGGGTTGTCCAACGTGTGGACCAAGGGGGGAATGTGACCCTCGAAGCCCCTCAATGCGGCCCCCGGAGCGAGTTTCCAGAATCTCAGTCACACAGTTCAGTTTGCTGCTGATAGGTTTTTGAGCCAATCTGCAGCAAATGTGGGAGAGAAACAATTTGTGATTGATGAGGATTAAACTCTAATAATCATCTTTATTTATTACTCATTATTGTGCTCAGCAAGTTGTTTCTTTTCATATCTCAGTTTAGTTTTTAATTGAAATTTCTGCTGTGCCAAACTTTATCATTCTGAAATTTACTCATCGGCCCCTTGAGTGAGAAAAACATTGACGTGTGTTTGCCCAGTGAATATGTTGGTCAGCCCTGCTCGAGCCTATGCTGGTGTCAGCCGAACGGACATGTCTCTGACAGTCAATGCTGCTACCTTTGCATTGCCAGTGTCTGGGTGGAGATGTTCTTTCCACAATTTCCCTCTCATCCTTATTCACATATCAGGCTGTGCTGCACTCACCGTGGCAGAACACATCAGGACATTGATCCTTTTCCACTCTGTAACCACGTGTCTCAAACCTGCTCACCTCCCAGCAATCTCCATCCAGACTGGCTTGTACCGATGAGATCATCTTCTCCCATCCTGAGGGAACATGACCTGCCTCTGAGCCTGAGCAGCTGGGAGGAGCCCCTCCAGGGAGAGGGGGGGGGGGGGGGGGGGGGGCTGCGGGGGCGCAACCCTTGCTCTGCTTTCTGACATTTCAGTCCTTCATTCAATAAGCAGAGCTCCCTCGCTGCTCCCTCCAGAGCTGCTGTTTGAAAGTCCTGCTGCCTTTGGAGATGGTACCAGGATTGCCTGAACTGGGACTGCCCCCTGCCCAGGCTGCCTCAGTGGGCAGCTCCCCCTGCCTGCCAGCCGTTAATTGTCCGCCTCTGACAATATCACCTTCATAAGTCTGCCTATCCTGCCCACACGGACACACCACCCATTTCCAATCCTCATGCTGGGACTTCAGAGCTTCAGGTAAAATCACAGCCATTATCTTCAACCTCGCCACAAACTGCATTCCCAAACCACTGACCATCCCATGTCCCTCCCGAGCCACTCCGAGTAAGGACATGGGGATCCTGTGATTATGGTCCTTTCCCATCATCACTTTTAACATTTAATCACTCCTGTAATTCCAGTTTGTCCTTTCTTTGTTTCTTCCCCAGCCACCCACCGCTGTCACTTCAAACCTGTCAATTCACTGCCCGTTCCCAGTTCCAATGGAAGCTCAAACTTTTCCCCTGTGTCTCTATTCACAAATATTTAGCTAACCTGCTGAGCATTTCCAGTTTATTATATTTATATTTCATTTTCAGCGTTAAGAATTTTTCCTCATTCTACTGGAATGCAAGTTGTGTTTTTGGAATGTCTCATACAATACATTATTATTGTTATTAACAGTATTATTAAAAACACTGGGGATTGAGCCTGATTCCAGTTATTCCTCTCTCTGGTCTCCAGTCTGGAAGAAAACGCTCTCACAGATTCTTGTGCTGAGGATCTCGCCTCTGCTCTCTGTACAGACCATTCACTGAGGATTCTGGACCTGGAATCAAACTCCTTCACAGATCAATCTGTCCCTGCTCTCTGCCGCCTCATACTGACCTGCAGGAGTCTGGAGTGGATGCGCTGAGTGTTTATGTGAATGAAAATGGAAATGGATTTAAAATATAAATGGGCCTGAATTTTCCAAGCAGCAGCAATGGTAAGCAGGTTGCCTGTATGTGTGAAAATTCCCCCAACCTGAAACAGCTGCATATTTCTTCTGGGATCATCAGGACGCTGATCCCAGGGAGCTCCACCAGAGTAGATCTGGGGAAGAGAGAGCACTCACCCTATTTATAGCACAGTGACCGTGGAGCTCCATCAGAGCAGAGTAGAGTCGGGGAAGAGAGAACGCACACCCTATTTACAGCACAGTGACCCGTGGAGCTCCATCAGAGCAGAGTAGAGTCGGGGAAGAGAGAACGCACACCCTATTTACAGCACAGTGATCCTGGGGAGCTCCATCCGAGCAGAGTCTGGGAAGAGAGAGCACACACCCTAATTACAGCACAGTGACCCCGGGGAGCTCCATCAGAGCAGATTAGAGTCGGGGAAGAGAGAGCACATACCCTATTTACAGCACAATGACCACAGAGCGCTCCATAAGAGTACAGTCTATGCCAAACGCAGGAAATTGGGACTAGCTTAGGGGTTGAAAAAGGGCGGCATGGACACGGTTTGCCGAAGGGTCTGTTTCCATGCTGTAAACCTCTATGACTCTATCAATGACTACGAGTCGGGGAAGAGAGAGCACACACCCCATTTACAGCCCAGTGACCCCGGGGAGCTCCACCAGAGTAGAGAAGAGTTGGGGAAGAGAGAGCACGCACCCTATTTACAGCACAGTGACCCCGGGGAGCTCCATCAGAGCAGAGTGGAGTCAGGGTAGAGAGAACATACACCCTATTTACAGCATAGTAACCCCGGGGAACTCCATATGTATTAGTTGATGGGGGAGTGAATGGGTTGGTTTGTCGCTGGATGAGCAGTCAGTCAGGGATCTGGGGGGAGGTTGGATGATTAGTTCTGGGTGTCAGGGAAGTGGACGAGTTGTATTGTGTTGGGTTGGAGGGTTAATCCGGAGTTTAGATGGTGGCTGGGAGTTGGTCATGTTGTTGGAGTCGAAACAGATGTGATAGTGTGGTGGGGTTTTGGGGTTGGTTAACAGCTTTGAAGAGGGTAGTGGGGTGGATTGGTTCTGGGGTAATGAGTTTAAGTCAGGGGCTTAGTCAAGAATGTATTCAAGAGGCGGCTGGATATAGCACTTGGGGCGAACGGGATCAAAGGTTATGGGGAGAAAGCAGGATTAGGCTATTGAGTTGGACGATCAGCCATGATTGTGATGGATGGTGGAGTAGGCTTAAAGGGGAAAATGGCCGCCTCCTGCTCCTATCTTCCATGTCAGGAGAGTTTGGGTTAGGATGAGGCCAAGTCGGTAGGTTTAGTCAGATTTGTTCAAGGGCTAGTGGGAGGTAGTCGGGCTGGAGGGGAGGTAGGGATGAGTTGGGGGGAGTGGGTCTAGTCAGATTGTGGGAGGTGTAGTATGGGGATCAGTGGGAAGTGATTAGGGGACTCGGTTGTGCTGTTCAGGTATTCGCCGAGGTAGTGAGCTGTCTAACATTACCTGAGTAACTATCCAGGTAAATTTGTGGATCTGTCCCAAGTATCTGACTCAAATGCAGCAGGGGAGTTCCCCAATAGTAGTTAATACCTCTGGGACAATTCCCAGGTAGATCAGTGCGTCAGGACACCCACAGGGTCCCGATGCTCATCTTCGGATGTGTGTCTGGTCTCTGGCAATCCAGAGACCAGAAGATTTGTCCCATTAACTCCAGTCTCCTGTTATTTACTCTGTTTTTCAATCTGTTTATTTCCTGTTTCATCTTTAATCTGTTTCAGGCTGCGGCAAAATCAGTTCAGTCCAAGTGGAGAGACACATCTGGAGTCGCTGCGGGGATCCAGACCGGGACTGAGAGTGACATTGTGAACATTTCAATCTATAAACATTGCTGCTCCACCGGTTACAGTGAAATCCTGAACTGTGAAGATCTTCGACAGCTCCTTCCAAACCCTTCATTCCTGCCCCTCTCCCTCCCTATTCCATCAGCCCCTCCAGCCTGGCAGTGATTTCCCTGCTTACCTGGTTTCCCAGCTGGAAAACTGTTGTAGTTTTAGTCTCCACATTGAAGGAAAGATTGCTGCAAACCATTGTTTAAGCAGCAATGTGTTGTCAGTGTTCTCAGCAACAGAGTCTTCAACCTCCTTTCAAAACGGAGCAGCAGAGATCGTTCTCCAGAGAGAGAACAGAGTGTGTGTGATTCTGACAGTACCCAGCAGAGGGCAGATTGTTCAATCTTGTCAGAGTTAACTCTCTGTCTCTGTGAATGAATTAAAGACTCCACCAGCCTCTCCTCAAAACCTCTTTCACTGTCTGGTGATTAAAGTGATTCAATGCCACCATCTGCTGGCGGCTCATAGCTACTGCAGGCGCTGCTCTCTGTGAGCCTCAGACAAGTTCAGTGAGTCCCATGTCTGCATCTGGGAACCGGTTACTGCAGTGTGAACATTGAACAATATTGACAGGGATTGAAGTTTGCAGCACGAACCTTGGCTCGAGAATTAACCCTTTTATCGCCAGACACTGTACATGAGACTGTAAGAGACTTCTGGATGAGTACATGGGACTGAATAGGATTGAGGGTTATAGGCAAGCCTATGTATAAGCCGAGGTAGGTAGCGACATGACCGGCACAACTTGTGGGCCGAAGTGCCTGTTTGTGCTGTATTCTTCTCTGTTCTATGTTCTATGAACTCTGTTCCCTCATTTCCCATTGGAGATATTGTCTGGAGCTTGTAGTTGGGGATGATCGCACACTAATGTGCACATTTGGTGCAGTTCTCAGACACTAATTCCATTCAGAATCAGAGTGGGTAAACTGTGCTGCACTTTGTAATTCCGAGGGGAGGGGGCGAGGGAGGGGGGAGGGAGGGAGGGGGGAGGGAGGGGGGATGGGGGGAGGGGGGAGGAAGGTGGGGGGGTAGGGGGGAGGTGGGGGTAGGGGGAGGTGGGGGAAAGGGGGGCAGGGGGAGGAGGGGGGAAAGGGGGCAGGGCGGAGGGGAGGGGAGGTCGGGGGGAGGGGAGGGGGCAGGGAAGGGCGGGAGATGGGTGTGGAGGGGGGCTGAAGGGGAGAAAGGGAGGGATTGATGGGGAAGGGAGGGGGTTGAGGCGGGGCAACAGAGAGGAGTGACTATGCTCGAAGTGGAACGTTCCATGTTCATGCCAAATATATGGACAGCACCAAACCTGTAGTGACTTGTCATTATTTTAATTGGGGAGGGGTGGAAGGAAGCGGGGTGGAGGGAGGGAGAGTGACGGAGAGGTGTGGCCCCTCATTGCCCACTCGCTTTACCGAAATCCATACTTAAATATCACATTGTATCTGGACATGTTCAGACTCTGTGTGTGTGGGGGGGATCTTGCTGTGCACTCATGCTCTGTGTCTCCTCCCCGCCCCATATTCCTCACACTACAACAGTGTCCACATTTTAAACATAAAAGATTGAGGGAAGGTAGGGTGGGATACAGCGAGGAACAGGGTGAGATAAAGCTGCAGAGAGGATGTTTCGATCGAGTTCTCACAAGGGCCCAGAATGAAAAAGGCTGCGATTGGGACCCGGTTTAATTGGCCAATTGGACAGTGCCTGTGTTTTACTCTCAGTAACGTCACGGTGCTGTGTGAGAGCCCAGGGCAGCGCTTCGATCTACTTTTACTGAGTTTCTGTTTGTAACATTCTCAGTCTGCCTCTCTCACGGCGAAGAACTCAGGAGGGAAAGGGAGCCGAAATTCAGATTCCTGAGCCTGGGGAAAGGCCTGTTCTCCATCCCAGAGTCCTGCTTGTGTTTTTAGACAGGGCGCTGGGATTTGTGGATGGAAAGGATTGTTGAGTTTCACCAGGAGTGGGGGAGGGTGTGGGGCGGGGGGGGAAGAGGGATTTATTCTTTGTACCTGAGGTATAATGCAGCCTTTCTGACTGGACCTCAATTCAAGGCCTGTGTGTCTAGGCCTCAATTCAAGTCGGATCTATTTTCCCAAAACACAGATCCTTTAAGGGAGAACCAAACAAATAGAAACAAAAACAGGGAGAAAATCAGTCTGCTTCTTAGCTTGCAGATAAGCTGTTTCCAAAAACATAACTGAAAGCCCAAAGGAAACAAACCCTATCACCTGACTGCCACAGCTTAGCTGCAGCCCCGCAATGACATCGCTCAAGCTGTAAGCTGCGCGGCATTTACATTGCTTTAATGTACACTCACATGACAATGTCCAAGCAGAGAGTTCCCATTAGATGCAATTGTACTGTTCTAAAAGTGTTTGTGATTTGCAGTGATTGAAGGGGGAGGGGTCTGGAATGGGGGCGCTTCGGTGAGACTGCAATTCATGTTGCTGCAAATGAAAGAGAACTTTATACTGACAAAGACCCTGAAACTAATGGGGGTCCTGAATCTATTGGACACAAAATCTAACATAGACACTGAAATATTGTTAACGCATACCAACATAAGCAGATCCTCCAATTCCAGCTGAAAACTGCCACACCACATCGCTGCAACTAAAGAGAAATCCCACGGCTGCACGTTTCACCACAATGGCAGAACAATTTGTATTGCGTTACTCAGAGATTAACAGCATTCCAAACGTGTCCCAATACAGATACTCATCAACATGTTACCATAGAGACAGGTCCCATCCCTACTCTCTGAAAACACATAGCGCTCTGACCCATGCTCTGCCAGCACAGTGCTGGCACCTTCCATGCTTTGTTTGATTAGCGACAATCCTCCGCCCTGCTCTGCTACCATCATTTTGCCTGCATTCCATCTCTATTACAACAGAGATATTCTTCAGCCAGTTCTGTTGCCATATGACTGGCTCTGCATCCAACCGCCCTCCCCCCCCCCCCGATCTGTCATTCCCCTCCCATTCCCCCCCAACCTTTCCTATCATACATTAAGGAGCACCACATGGTCTATTAGTGCAGGGATAGTTGCTGCACATGGCTAGCGACATAAACCAACCACACCCTGTCAACAACTTAAAATAATTGCTCCATTCACAAGTAAAATTAGATATTGAGTTCATGGGAAATTTCAATTATTCATCTATTCGAGTCATTGGATACATTTCACAATTCTACTGAAGGGGTATTTCAGCATAGTTTTCACCTGCTGCCTGAACTTTGTCTGTGTTATTGCATAAATGCAAGTGTTTGTGCAGCAACTAAGAAGTTGAAACATGGTGCCCAATTGTATGATAAAATAGCCCACAGCAATATTCGTAATCTGGAGAAATGTCATGCGTATCTGGACAGAAGAAAACACCAACAATGCCCATAACAGAATAAAATTCGCTGATATAGCAAACAGTAAAATAATGGATTTCCTTCGATTCTCCATTTCTGGATCAAAGTGAGTCTTCTCAATGCTCTGTGCCCGGAGTCTCCTGCGGGCTCTGCTGGTCACTAAAATGTTTCTGACGGTGAAGGCATTGAGCATTATAATCAGGACAAATGGAATACAAGGAGTTAAAATATATTGCAGCAATTCGATTGATCCCCAAATAGGGGAGGTTATAAAGTCACCTGTAAGTCTACAAAACCAGAGTCCTTTTGTAAACGCATATGAACCTGTGAACGTAAAACACCAGAACATGTTTTTTAAACAGCTCAACCCAGTGACTGTTCCCAGAGTCACCGCAGCCGATTTCACCGTGCAGTGTTTCCTTTTCAGCTTTCTGCAACATATGGCCACAAATCTATCAAAGGTGAAAGTCACGGTGAACCACACAGAACAGTCCGTGGCTGTTTGAAGAAATGCAGTGTGGATATTGCACACTTTGAGAGAGCGCAGCAAATAAAAGAAATGTAAAACATAAACACGTGGAATCTGTTTCAAAATCACGTCGGAGATAATGACAAACAGATCTGCTGTTGCCATGGCCACCAGGTAGCAAGTGACACATTTGGAGAGACCACATCTTCCACGGGTTAGTATCACCCCAGTAAGTAAGTTCGCTGCAAGAGAATGAAATAAACAGTAAGGCAGACAACGGGCATTGAACAAAGTAAACACTTTGATTAAAAATTTATTGAGCTGTTCAGCGTTATTCCTTCTTTCACTGTTGTTTGCTAATATTCCACCTGAACAAAAGAATAGAAACTGCGTGTGTATGTGTGTATCTGTGTGTGTGCATGTGTGGGTGTGTGTATGTGTGTGTTTGTGTATGTGTCTGTGTGTGTCTGCATGTGCATGTGTGTGTGCGTGTGTGTGTCTGTGTGTGTGTGTGTATGTATGTGTGCATGTCTATATTGTATCAGAGAGACGGGGCAGAGCATGAGGCGAATGTGGGTGAGAGATTGTGGGAATGTGAAAGTGAGCATGATTCTTTGTGTGAGAGAAAGGTGTGCAAGAGATAAAATGTTTGTGGCTGTGAGCGTGGGAAGCAGACAAGAGAATGATTGAGTGTGTTTGTGAAAGTTCGCTTGCATGTGGAATTGGGAGTGTATGCGTATTTGTGTGAGTGCGAGAGGGAAATAGACTTGGTGTTTTGCCATTGTTTGTGTGTCTCTGTCAAAGTGTGAGCGAGGCGGCTCGTGTATATTTGTTTGTGTGGGAATGAGAAATTCGGCTTGTTCTTGTGTTGGAATTGGGAAATGAGTGAGTTGCGGAGAAAGTTTGAGTGTGGCTGTAACTGGGAGAGTGTGAGTGTCTGGATTGTTCGTGTGCATCTGTCTGAATCATGGATGAGTGATTGCGTGTGGGTGAGAGAGAGAGTGAGTGTATTTGGTGGGGGGGGGGGTTGGAGAGTGTAATTTTATATTGTAATGGGTCTGTGATTGTTACTGGGGGCGGGGGCGTGGGAATGAGTGTGTTTGTGGCAGCTGAGTGACAGAGTATGCCTAGAAGTTGTTTGATGAGTTAGTGAGTGTGTGCGAGTTTGGGTAGGACGAGTCGTTGGTGTTCACTGTGTTTTCTAAATGGAAAGCAGCGCATCCTGCTGCCAATGTATGACATGGTGGAGAAAGTCAGTGTTGAATGTGTTGCCTATCACTCAAGTGGATTGAAACTGTCCTGATGGTGCCAAGCTTCCTGAGTGTTGGTGAAGATGCACACATCCATCAAACGGATGGTTAACACTGTATTGTCCGGAATTGTTCCTTGTAGATGCTGGACAGGTTTTGGAGATTGAGCAGGTGAATTATCATCGGCAGGAGACGTGACCTCTGATTGGCTCGTTTCTCCGCAGTAATAATTTGGCTAATCCATCTCAGTTTCTGGTCGATGTTAACCCCCCTCTCCCCCCTCCCCACCCCAGCAGATCGAGATAGTGATTCAGTGATGGAAATTCTAATGAATGCCGAGGGGGTGAAGGTTGAATTCGCTGTTTTTGAAGGAGGCATCAAGCTAGCAGTTCTGTGGTGTGAATTATATTTTCAAATTTTCATGCTCACCCTGGATATTGTTCAGATTTTTCTGCATTCATAAATGGAATTCTTCAGTGTCCATGGAGGAAGAAATGATACTAAATATGATGAAATCTTCAGGCAACATCCCCAGTTCTGATTTCATGATGAGAGGATGGTTAATGATGAAGCCGCTGCACTTGGCTGGGGTTAGGTTGGTAATTCTGAGGCCCTTCTGCAATAATGTACCTGGTCTGACAAGACTGAGGTCCAACATTTCCAACCATCAGATATTGTGTTATGTCGGATCTGCAACATTCTCCCTGAATTCCATTGAATTCAGTTCTGCTTTTGCTGGTGTTCATCCATCCCAAATCAGGTCAACCGTAGTCACGGTAACACACCCCTGAGTTCACCTGCTTAGTCCATTTTTTGGAGGCAATGACTTCAACAGCTCATTTAGCCTTGCAGAACACAAACTATAAGACTGTGAGCAGGTATATGCTGAATAACTGCCGCTGTGCAGCAATAGTCTTAGCACCTGCTGCTACATTTATCATAACCCGGACTAGACTGAAGGGGTGTTAATTGACTGGGGTTGATATGTCCTTCCCTTTCTCACCATAAGCAGCTGGGTATGTTGGCAGATTTCCAGCTAAATGCCAGCTGCCATATTTGCTCGGGCCGTGATATGTTCTGGATCATGGAATGTTGATGGAATGCTAGTTTAGTTTACACTTTTTAGTGTCACAAGTCAGCTTGCATGAACACTGCATTGAAGATACTGTGAAAATCACCCTCGTCGCCACACTCGGGCACCTCTTGGGTACACTGAGGGAGAATTTAGCATGGCCAAAAATACCTAACCATCAGGTTTGTCGGACTGTGTGAAGAAACCGGAGCATCTGGAGGAAACCCACGCAAATACAGTAAGAGCCTGCAAACTCCACACAGACAGAGACCCGAGGCCGGAATCGCCCCAATGTCCCTGGTGCTGTGAGGCAGCAAAGCTAACCACTGAGCCATCGTGCTGCAGGTCACTGCCTGTCACTGTCTTCGGAGTTTACAGTGGCGACAGCCGTTTCTCCTCGTTAGAAGGAGTGAATCTAATTGGTTGAAGAACGTTATATGTGAAACTGGGGACCTCAAGAGAAGTCAGATACGTTTTATCCACACTTTTGGTTGAAGTTTCCTAAACACACTGCAGCCTTTCATCTTGCACTGATGTGCTGATACTGGTGGTGACTCATCCGCCACGAAGTTATTGATTTGACCAGCGCCATTCAGGACTGGATCTTCAGGACTGCAACATTTAGATCTGCTCTGTTTGTTTGGCTCTGTCTATCACTCACTACATGTGCTGTTTGCCAGTCAATTCATCTCGTGTTGCAGCCTCATCGAACTGATATCTCCTTATCTTGCAACATATCTGCTGCAGCTCTCTGTCTGCTGCACCTCCTATCTGTCCTCCTGCGCTCTCGTTAAACCGAGATGATCCAGGCTTAGTGGGAATGTTGGACCTGCGGTCTTCCGGGCCATGGATTTGAGAACAGTGGTTACAACTGAACAGACCAACTTTCGAGAAAGTGACTCAAATCACATGGAATGGCTGTTTGTCATCGCGTTAAAAGCAGTCCAAACAATGACACAGTTCAAGCAGCCTCGTGTGAAATCCAGCATGGAATCTGCTCGCCGTGATTTTCACTCAATTTATTGGATCTTTGTTTCCATAACAACGCACTAATGAACGTCAAGTGACAAATCTTTTTTGATGGGGAATGATGCAGAAGAAGAAACACTATCCTGTTTAATTCATTCCGAGAATACTTGACGTCAAATATTTGCAAACAAATAGGGTAGAAAACAATTACTGTTACTTACCTGAGGGAGGGTTAAATTATGAAAATGTAATGGATTGTGGAGCTACCAGATTAGAACATATGTAGGTTCCTGACTTCAGTAGTACACGGAAGAAAAATGTGAACCTGGAAATTTCAGAGCTGTTGACCATAATACTAAACTTTTCCCAGGACTCAGGGCGGTGCCAGAGGACTGCGGAATTACTGGTGTTATGCGCCTGTGCAAAGCAGGTTTATCGATGAGACCAGCAAATACAGACCAGTGAGTTTAACTTCAGCGGTGCAAAAACTTCCAGAAACAATTAATCCTGGTGCAATTCCTAGTTAAATGACGAATTGAATGTTGATTAACAAGAGCAGCATGAATATTTAAAGTAGAAACCGTGTTAACTAAGTTGCTGGAGTTCTCCGAAGAGGCAACAGAAATGGTCCATGTGGTCAATGCTGTTGCTGTGGTGCACTTGGGCATTTGGAAAGCATTCGGTACAATGTACTACAGTAGACAGGTGAGAAAAGTTTTAGTACAGAGAATAAAAAAGAACAGTAGCCACGTGGTTGCATAATTAGCCGAGGGATCGGAAAAATAGAGCAATGCCTGATGGACATTTCTCGAGCCGCAGGAAAGTTTGCCGAGGAGTTCACCGAGGGGACAATATTGGAACCTTTGACCTTACTCCATTATATTAATAATCTAAATATTGGTGTGTGGGAACAGTTCAAACGTTTGCAAATGACAAAACTAGGAGGGATTGCAAGTTGTGAGAAGGACGGTTTAGAAATTCAAAAGGACATAGACAAATTGGTGGAAAGTAAAAGCACATGGCAGGCGAAAGACAATGCGGGGAAGTGCGGGTAATGCATTTTTAAGAGAGTAACATTGGCAGACAATATAACTGGTAAAATTAATCTGGAGCACAGGGGGTAGAGTTACCTTGATGTATGAAAATCAGATTAAAGATTGAGGCCGGACAGTGAGACGTTAATAAAGCAATGCAGTATTCTGTGCTGAGTTTGGATGGAACACCGAGTGAGAAGACACAAGTTGGATTTCAAGCTGGATTATTGTTCACGGTCAAAGCACATTGAGCATCCAAAGGGAAATGTGGGGCCATCAAAGATCGGGTTGATACCGGATCGGGAGCTGATGCCAATCCATGGGCATAACAATGGTATGTGAACGAGATTTGTTGTGCTTGAGAATGCAAGCAGCCACGTTTTATAACGACTGTGAGATATGAACATTTGATGTTGTTGAAGTGAAGAGGAGAACAGTAACAAGGCCAGTTTTTCAGCTCGCAATGGTACAAATGAGGGTTTATGCAGCTGATTGGCTTTTACAGAATGCTGATGGGCTTTGCACAGAGTTGTTAAGAGGCAGCATGGGACACGGCTAAGATTTAGGGCGGCACGGTAGCACAGTGGTTAGCACTGCTGCTTCACAGCTCCAGGGACTTGGGTTTGATTCCCGGCTTGGTTCACTGTCTGCGTGGAGTTTGCACATTCTCCTCGTGTCTGCGTGGGTTTCCTCCGGGTGCTCCGGTTTCCTCCCACAGTCCAAAGATGTGAGGGTTAGGTTGATTGGCTATGCTAAAATTACCCCTTAGTGTCCTGAGATGTGTAGGTTAGAGGGTTTAGCAGGTAAATGTGTAGGGATATGGGGGTAGGGCCTGGGTGGGATTGTGGTCGGTGCAGACTCGATGGGCCGAATGGCCTGTTTCTGCACTGTAGGGTTTCTATGATTTCTATGAAATCTCAAGTTCAAAGAGATTCACGGAGGCTGAAAACAGTTTGGTTCCTTGCCAGAAACAGAAGTTGCAAAGGGAACTGAACAGAATCGGTTCAGGTTCCAAAAGTTTAACAGGATCAGTAAGAGAGTGTCATGCAGCTGACAAAATGAATTTCTGATGGAGAGACTTACCAGTTAGACCAAAAGCAGCGAGGATTGGATAGTACAGCGTCGCAATCAGATCAAATATAACACTGATCCGATTGGCTAATGAGAAACGGTCATATCTTTCAGAAAGATAGTGAAGCAGAAAGGAGAAACTCCTGTTCACTGTTGTACCAGTCCGCTCAAGTGTTCTCAGATTCTGCTCCATTGCTGTACTATTACAAACTATTGCTCTTCGATTCGGATCTATCTTCTCCCTTTCGATGTAATGATTGATGTCTCTTAGTGCTGGAGATGATGCAGCTGCTGACACTGCGTGTAAAACAATAAAGGTGCTCCCTTATTAATAGAAGAGGGAAAGCTCAACTGGGACAAGTAATGATCCCTCGAGAATTAAATTAGGCGCTGTCATTTAATAAACAAGTGAATTTAAGCCCCTTCATTTCAGCAAAAAAATACACATGCGTTCTGAGAATGGAAAAAGGCCTGTTCAATGAGCATGTGAAATTTTCCACTTTGACAGGAAGAAAAAAAGAAATATCTTATCAGAGAATGCAGAACTCTGATATGCCGAGGGATCTGAGTGTTTTCCTGTATGAACCACACAAGCCCAGTGTGTAAATAAAACGACTGACTGGGAAAGCAAATAGAATGTTATAGTTTATTGCAAAGCGAATTAAACAAATGGTATGGAGTTTAACATTGATTTGTGCAGAGTACACGTGAAAACGCATCGGGAGTGATCTGTACAGTTTTTGTAACTGATTTAACGGAAGGTGCAAACAAGGTATTTCAGAAAAGGTTTAGCAGGCTAATGCCTGCTATGGGCAGATAGCCTCATGTGGAATGATTGGACAGGCTCGGCTTGTACCCGCTGTAGTTTCGAAGAGTAATGGGTGAATTGATTAAACAGCAAAAGTGTTGGAGGAAATAATAAAAACAATTGGAAAGAGCAGCATCTCATCTTCAAGTTAGGCATCTTACAACCTTATGGGCTTTACATCGAGTTCAATCATTTCAGACTGTGAACTCTCACTTGTATATTCTTGAAACGTTCGCTCTATTCTCTGCAGAAACATGCTGTCAGAGCAGCTGATGTCACCGATGTCCTTCACAGAAGGGTTTTTACCGTCCTTACCCGGTCTGGCTTGCATGTGACTCGAGAGCCACCGCAATGTGGTGGACTCTCAACTGATTTCTGAAATGGCCGAGAAAGTAATTCAGTTGAAGTGCAGCTCGTGATGGGCAATTAATGCTGGCCGTTCAGCAACGTCCATGTCCCACGAATGAATACAATAAAGAATGCAAGCTGGATTGTTAACGGGTCAACATTAGAACCAAAGTGGTGTTAGGTGCCACATTGGTGTTGGTGTTCGGCTGGGAAGGGTAAACTGTTGAGTGGAACAGCGGTTAACACCAATAAAATTAACTCGTATAGCATCTTAATGTAAAGATAAAACTTTCCAAATTTCTTCGCTCATGCAATGTAATACGAAAGCTGCCAAATGAAGATATTGAACGGATGGTGGAAAAATGGTCATGGAATTCTAAAGATTTTCAAGAAGGAGAAAAACTGAATAGTGAGGCATGGGCTTGTTGAGAGGGGATTCCCTGGATCTCATTCCAGGAACATCAATGAACAGTCACAGTTAGTGCAGGAAGGAAAATTGACAAAGAACCATCATTGGTTATTTCAGACAGTAAGACACACATTCATGTGAAGTGGGAGCAGGAGCAAACCATTCGGCTGCTGTACCCTTGTGCCACCATTCAAAAAATATCGTTGATGATGGGACAGGGAACGTGACCAGGAGATAGGATACTGAGTGGAGACAGAGTAGGTAGTGATCGATAGCTCTCACGAAATATTGAACTGGAATTATAGTATCCATACAGTGCAGACGGAGGCCTTTCGGCCCATCTACCCTTCACTGACAAGGTGATTGGGGAGGCGGTGGCCTAGCGGTTATATCGCCAGGCAATAATCCCAAAAACACAACTAATGTTCCTGGGATGCGGGTTGGAATCCCGCTACAACAGATAGTGGAAACTAAATTCAATAAAGATACCTGGAATTAAGAATCTACTGATGGTCATGAAATCATTGTCGATTGTCAACACAAAAAATTGACATCTAGTTCGCTAATGTCATTTGGGGAAGAAAATCTGCGTCTGCACTGGTCTGGCCTACACGTGGTTGAATCTCAACTGCCCTCTAAAATGGGCTAGCAAGCCACTCAGTTCCAGGGTGACTGGAGTGGATAAGAATTGCTGTAAGAGTTTTAACAACAACAGGTTAAAGTCCAACAGGTTTATTTGGTAACAAATACCACTAGCTTTCGGAGCGCTGCTACTTTGTCAGATGGAGTGGAAATGTGCTCTCAAACCAGGCACAGAGACACAAAAATCAAGTTACAGAATACTGATTAGAATGCGTATCCCTACAGCCAGCCAGATCTGAAAGATACAGACAATGTGGGTGGAGGGAGCATTAAGCACAGGTTAAAGATATGAGGTGTATTGTCTCCAGACAGGACAGCCTGCATGTCCAGGAGGCAAGCTGTGGGGGTTACTGATAATGTGACATAAATCCAACATCCCGATTTAGGCCGTCCTCATGTGTGCGGAACTTGGCTATCAGTTTCTGCTCAGCGACTCTGCGCTGTCGTGTGTCGTGAAGGCCACCTTGGAGAACGCTCACCTGAAAATCAGAGGCCAAATGCCCGTGACTGCTGAAGTGCTCCCCCACAGGAAGAGAACAGTCTTGCCTGGTGATTGTCGAGCGGTGTTCATTCATCTGTTGTTGTAGCATCCGGGATGTTGGATTTATGTCACATTATCAGTAACCCCCACAGCTTGCCTCCTGGACTTGCAGGCTGTCCTGTCTGGAGACAATACACATCTCTTTAACCTGTGCTTAATGGTCCCTCCACCCACATTGTCTGTATCTTTAAGATCTGGCTGACCGTATGGATTCGCATTCTAATCAGTATTCTGTAACTTGATTTTTGTGTCTCTGTGCCCTGTTTGAGAGCACATTTCCACTCCATCTGACGAAGGAGCAGCGCTCCGAAAGCTAATGGTATTTGCTACCAAATAAACCTGTTGCACTTTAACCTGGTGTTGTTAAAACTCTTACTGTGTTCACCCCAGTCCAACGCCGGCATCTCCATATTAAGAAATGCTGGCCAGCCAGCGACGCCCATGTCCCACGAATGAATTAAAACAAAGTCATCACCGAGGCCCGAACCACTCACATTTACCCTGCTGGTTCCCCTGAAACGAAGGGATCATTTACCAAAGCCAGTACGCACAACCTGCACATTTGAGACAGTACGGGGCAATATTTACCACGGCCAATCCACCTAGTCTACACATTTGTGGACTGTGGGCGAAAACGGGAGCACCCGAGGAAACACATGCAGGCGGGAGCCTGGGGCAGCAAGAGAACATACAATCTCCACACAGGTAGTCATCTGAGGCTGGAATCGAACCTGGCTCCAAGCCAGTGGAGCAGAAGTGCTAATCATTGTGCCACCAGTAGATTCCAGTCAGTTTAAATTTTGCATTCTGCGAGTTAAGTTAAATCTTTTTGTTTTACATTTCAGGGCAGTACTATAGGGATGTTCATGGAAATCGAAATATTTTATGAGTCATAGGGTTGTGGTTAGGAAGCAGTACACACCTACAGAAGAGGCAGAGCGAGAGAGAGCCTTTTCACAAAAGGGCACAGCAGAAATGTGGCACTGAGGCCAGAAGTCAGTTTGTGAAAAAAGAAAAACAATTCCTGTGTTGAACCAAAAATCTTTCCCAAGTCCCAGCCACTTAATCCGTACAGTGTGATTGTCACTGTCTAGATTTGACAAATAGATTTAGGATTGCTGTTTTGGAAACAGACGGGTCTCAGTCGAGTTCAGGGTTATCGGTAAAATGATGTGTTTGGGTTTGCAGGCTGTGAGGGACGACAGTCTTATTAATTTTCCGCAGGATAAGATTGCTTCTTTGTCATGAATCATTGTCTTGTACTTTGATAAATGATTTTATTTTCTTTGAAGGGAGAAGGGTTTTGAGTTCACGTTATTTCTGCAAACGTTTTTCACTCGTAATCCAAAAAAAACATGAAACCGAGTTTGGATTTGGAACAGACTTTGTGTGTGTGTGTGTGTGTGTGTGTGTGTGTGTGTGTGTGTGTGTGTGTGTGTGTGTGTGTGTGTCAGCTTCAAAGCTGAATGTTCACAGAGGAGGAAACACAAATGCAGTTTTCAGCACGACTTTCAATGGGAGCTGTTCAGTGCAAGGATGATGCCGGA
This sequence comes from Mustelus asterias, assembly GCF_964213995.1. NCBI lineage: Eukaryota > Metazoa > Chordata > Chondrichthyes > Carcharhiniformes > Triakidae > Mustelus > Mustelus asterias. The sequence goes on from NW_027591082.1 coordinate 58,486, forward strand.
TTCATCTCTGTGGGTGTGATCTTTAGCCAGGAGCTGTAAGACGTCATGCATTGAGCTGCACTGGAGCACCTGTGGGACACATGAAGCCATTCAATTAAATTAAAAAATAACACACTCTGTAAGGCTGTTGAAATTATATTCTGAAGGGCATGTGCTTTCTTCTCAAACGATAATACAGCTGTCCAACATTGCAATACCTGAACTGATAGAATATTGCTCAAGTGGATTATCTAAAGCTTCGTGTTTCCGAATCATAGTAAGGAGTCTCACAAAACCAGGTTAAAGTCCAACAGTTTTATTTGGTAGCAAAAGCCACTAGCTTTCGGATCGCTCACTGCTCCTTCGTCACTCACCTGACGAAAGAGCAGCGAGCGCTCCAAAGGCGAGTGGCTTTTGCTACCAAATAAAACTGTTGGACTTTAACCTGGTTTTGTGAGACTTCTTACTGTGTTTACCCCAGCCCAACGCCGGCATCTCCACATCATGGTTACTGAATCATAACATCCCTCTCTCTGCATCTGCAGTTCTTGAGTGAATCGACGAGATTACGTTATTGGAGGATCTTGCAGAAATGAAGGGGAACGTTTGGTAGACCGTTACCAAAAATCAGCACCTCCGAAGCGAAACTTTTCCTCCTGGCCTCAACCTCAAATCACCCACCCATTAATAGAAATTGACACCCGATTCCTCACGAGGGAAATGTTCTCTTGGTTTCTAACCTCTCAAGTCTCATCTCGTTTATGTTTGATTTAAATTAGCTAGAATATTGCGCATGGGGTGGCATGGATGACACACCGGTAAGCATAGCTGCCTCAGAGCGGCAGAGACTCGGATTCGACTCCAGTCTTGTGTCACTGTCTGTGTGGAATTTGCCCGTTCAACCCTTGTCTGCGTGGCTTTCTTTCGGGTGCTTTGGTTTCCTTTCACAGTCCAATGGTTAGCAGTTTAGGTGGATTGGCCATGCCAAATTGTCCTTTAGTGTCCGAAAATGTGTCAGTTAGGTGGGTTGGCCATGTTAAATTATTCCTCAGGGTCCAAAGATATATCGGTTAGGTGGATTGACCATGCCAAATTGTTCATTACTGTCCAAAGATGTGTAGGTTAGATGGATTGGCAGTCCTAAAGTGTGCCTTAATGTACAAAGATACATCAGTTTGGTGGGTTGGCCATGCTAGGTTATTCTTCAGGGTCCAAAAATATATCTGTTAGGTGGATGAGCCATGCTAAATTGCCGTTTAATGTCCAAAGATGTGTCGATTATGTGGATTGGCAGTCCTAAGGTGTCCCTTAGTGTCCATAAATGTGTCAGGGGAGTTGGCCATGCTAAATTATTCCTCAGGGTCCAAAGATGTGCATACATTGACCGTGCTAAATTGTCACTTAGTGTCCAAGGTGTCGAGGTTAGATGGTAAACGCGGGGATCTAGTCGATGAAGGGGGTTGGGGGCTAAGATGTTCTGCTCGGAGAGTCGGTGCAGATGCGATGGGCCAAGTGGCCTCCTTCTGCACTGCGGGAACTCTAATGGAAAGACGAATGCTTTTGAAGCATGTCGTAAATCGCAAATATTCAGGAGCATTCTGCTAAATGTTATTTTAATATTTCCCAGCTTTTCATTCCCGCCCAGCGCTTTGTCGCGATTTCTCTGCACAGAATTTCATTCGGCTGCCCTAACTTCCCACTCTCTTTTTATGCAAGAAAACAAAAACACAAGTGTTTCACGCAATTAGGTAATAGTGAATAACCTCGCAATAACTTATATTAAAATTCTGACCCTTTTTTTGAATAAAAATGTACACTCCTGCTTACCTTCACTGTGTTCGCGGAATATTATTAGATGCTGCAATATGGCTTTGAGGCTCAGTGCGTCAAGTTGATCAAGGGCAGTGCCGATGACTTCACGAGGATTATCTTCCCTGTCAGCCGGTGTTGCTGCAAATGTACAAAACAAGTCTATGGCTTCGATGCTGGTTTAATGCTTTTTGCAACACAGCATTAACTTACATTCATAATGATACTTTTGTAATAACTTTTGTTACAAGTCAGGTTGGAGACTTCAACGTGTTCTATGACGTTCTCCTGACCTGTAACGTTTTACGTTGAATTTGGCGAGCATGGGAATGAGAGGTTTCACTCCTGGTGTAATTCAACTGAGGGGCTTTTATCAAAAACAAAATTTAATTCAGAATATTGCTGACATGTCTATAAAGAACAAAGAACAAAGATCAGTATACATGTCAACAATATTCTTAATTAAACTTTGGTAAGACAATTAGCAAGAACTTTTAACATTTGCAAACAAGAAGCACAACAAATACGATAATGTGTAACTCTTCAGGAATATCTCTAGTGTGCTCCAACCAAAGCCACATCCAAGTCACAAAACCTTACAAATAAGCACAATACAGCTTAGGTTAAATGCCCACTTGTTACAGGAATGCAGTCTCCTTAACAATCTCTTGTTAAGAAACTCAGAAAAGGTTGTAATCGAATCTGTTTCCCAAAACACAGCTTCTTTAAGGCAGGATGGCAATAGCCTCTCCTTCAGCTAACTGATAATAGTTTCAGAACCAAACAAAAAGAAGAACAGGGAGAGAGAGCGAGAGAGACTGTTTCTTAGCTTGCTGCTAAACTGCGTCCAAAACAGCACCCTCAAAACGAAGCCAAAATACCTAACACCTGACTACCACAGCTTCAACCCCCAATTACATCGCTGAAGCTGTAAGCTGCATGATTTTAAGAATTTCCTTCGTAATATAAGACTCACATGGCACTTTGAAGGTGATGTTTTGTGGTTTCAAGTGGTCAATAGTTTATTATCAACAATATTTATGCCTGTACACGCGATGGTCTAAAGAAATACCACACTCTCCAATTTCTTCTACTCCCTGGCTCCAACTGCGATTCCTCACCCACCCTCGGGGCGAGCGCCTTTGCACCCGATTCGTGGATTTCCCACATTGCCTCTCGATAGTTTCTGGACCGATCACGTAGCCCTCGCTGAACGCCCCATTAAAGAGGCCATGCCACCACAACATTTACCATATTAAATTGTTGCAAATTTGATTCGCAGGCATGACATCAGACTGCACTCGAAGCGGACTGACATGAGGAGAATTTAATGAATAATAGCGTGAGATTATTCAAAGTGCGCACATTTAAGTGATACATTACATGAGTACACACAGACATAGATGTGGCACAGTGGTTAGCACTGCTGGCGCACAGCGCCAGGGACCCAGATTTGATTCCCGGCTTTTGCAGAGTCCACTCTTTCTCCCCGTATCTGCGTGGGTTTCCTCCGGGTTCTCAGGTTTCCTCCTACAGTCTGAAAGGCGTGCTGGTCAGTTGCATTGGCCATGCTACATTCTCCCTTATTGTATGCGAACAGGCACTGGAGTGTTGCGACTAAGGGATTTTCACACTAACTTCATTGCAGTATTAATATAAGCCTACTTGTTGCACAAGTAAATGAACTTCAGCTTAGAATTTAAGATGAGGAGATTATAAAGCACAATTCCCGCTGTCTGAAGGAACATCTGACAAAATAGAAGAGATACTAACTGTCGACGTGCAAGAAACCATAATTGAAATAGCAGAAATGTGAGTCAGTTTCAGGGTATCAGATGACTTCCTGATATGGAGGGACGGTCCATGAGGGATTTGAACGGAAGAATGATAATTTTGAAACCATCATGTCACAGACCAGGAACCAATGCTCGTCAGAGTGCATGGAGGTGCTCGGGTCACAGACACCCTTTGTAATGTGGTAGGAATATGGTGGAGTTCCACAAAAGATTTGTGGAGGGTGGGAGTAGCAATTGCATATAAAACACTTGTGTTTCCAAAGTACTTTTTATAACGCCATGGATTTGCAAAAAGCCTTTCAGCCAATGAAGTCATTCTTGAAAAGCGTATTGTAGAAACACTGGGAACTCTCGCACATAGGAAGGTGATCTGTTTTCGACAGTTGTATTATTATATATAGGCACTCTGGGATCAGAGATAAGAAACTGTCCAAATTGAATATGTCACTCTCATGTGGCTTTGACATATTTTGGAGAACCCTAATCCTCTGGCCCGTTTCAGAATCTTTTCCACCCAAAGTTGTACTGTTCAGTGGGCTAAACTTCCATCAGAGAAATATTCAAATTTATATATAGGATTTTGAAAGGACTGATCAGTGACCTGATCAGTTTGACTAATCCCACTGTAGTATTGACAGTTAGATGAAGTTAACAGTCATTTCCGATGGGAGAGTACAGAACACGGGTGCATTGCTTAAATATCAGAAGATAAAATGTTTAAATGTGGTAACAAAAATGAATTATCCACATTGAAGTTAGTCAAAGCCGGGAATTTGCTCATCAAAATGATTGTAAATTATCGGACTTAGTTATGTTTTCAAGTCCAAAAGTGGGTAGGTTAGGTGGATTAGTCATGCTAAATTGCTACTTATTGCCCAAAGATGTATAGGTTCGGTGGATTGACAATCCTAAATTGTCCGTTAGTGTCCAAAGATACGCAGATAACGTGGATTGGCCATGCCTAATTGCCCCTTAGTGACCAAAGATATGCATGTTAGTTAGATTAGACATGGTCAATTGCCCCTTAGTGTCCAAAGATGTGTAGGATCGGTGGATTCTCCCTCTTAAATTGTGTCCTCGTATCCCACATTGTGCGTGTTAGGCGGAATGGCCATGCTAAATTGGCCCTTAGATCGCCAGGATGTGACGGCTAGGTGGAGTGGACAGACGAAATTGCGCCTTATTGTCCTAAGGTATGTGGTTCAGGTCAATTGACCCTGATGAATTGCCCTTCAGTGTCCACAGATATGTGGGTTACGTGAATTGGTCATGCTAAATTATTGCTTCGTGTCCCAAGATGTGCAGGTTTGGTGGAATCACCATGCTAAACTATCCATTAGTGTCCAAAAATAAGCAGGTTAGGTGGATTCTCCGTGCTAAATTATCCCTTGGTGTTCAAAAATGTCCAGGTTATGTGAATTGACCATGCTAAATAATTGTCCCTTTTTGTGCAAAGGTGAGCAGTATAGGTGGATTGTCCGTGCGAAATTGTCCCTTAGAGTCCAAAGATTAGCTAGTTAGGAGGAATATCCATGCCAAATGTGCAGGATTTCGGGATAGCACAGAGATCGTGAGGTGCGGGGTGGGAGCTTGGTTTGATTGTTGGCAGAGAGTTTGTGCAGACGCAATGGATCAGAAGGTCTCTTTCCGTACTGTAGACATTCTATGATTTAGTGTTAAGAATGATGGCATTGATGCATGAGGCACTTTTACAATACCTCTGTGGTCCTCAAGAGGCGCCAGGACACACCAATTGAAAAAACTCTTTAATCCCAATTGAGTGAAATCTGAAGGCATAGATTCTGTACAAAGACATGGATAATGCAAAGCTTTCGCCTAATATAGAAAAGCTCGAAGAAGTGGAAATACAAAGAAGTTTAGGCGTTCAGCTTAGTTGAACAAAGAGCAAAGAAAATGACAGCACAGGAACAGGCCCTTTGGCCCTCCAAACCTGCAACGACAATGCTGCCCGAACGAACTAAACCCGCTTACCCTTCCGGGGACCATATGCCTCTATTCCCATCCTATTCATATGTTTGTCAAGACGCCCCTTAAAAGTCACTACCGTATCCGCTTCCACGACCTCCCCCTGCAACGAGTTCCAGGCACCAAAATGTGTAAATAATCTGCTTCGGACATCTCGTTTAAACCTTGCCCCTCGCACCTTAAACCAGTGCCCCCCAAGTAATTGACTCGTCCACCCTGGGATTAAGCTTCTGACTATCCACTCTGTCCATGCTTCTCATAATCTTGTAGACTTCCATCAGGCCGCCCCTCAACCTCCGTTGTTCCAGTGAGAACAAGCCAAGATTCTCCAACCTCTCCACATAGCTAATGCCCTCCATACCAGGCAGCATCCTGGTGAATCTACTCTGTACCCTCTCCAAAGCCTCCCCATCCTTCTGGTTGTGTGGCGACCAGAATTGAACACTATATTCTAAGTGCAGCCTAACTAAGGTTCTATAAAGCTGCAACATGACATGCCAATTTTTAAACTCAATACCCCGGCCAATGAAGTCAAGCATGCCACATGCCTTCTGACTACCTGCTCCACCTGCATTGCCACTTTCAGTGACCTGTGTACCTGTACACCCAGATGCCTTTGCCTATCAATACTCTTAAGGGCTCTGCCATTTACTGTATATTTCCTATCTGTATTAGACCTTCCAAAATGCATTACCTCACATTTGTCCGGATTAAACTCCATCTGCAATCTCTTCGCCTAAGTCTCCAACTGATCTACATCCTGCTGTATCCTCTGATGATCCTCATCGCTATCCGCAAATCCACCAACTTTTATGTCAAGCGCAAACTTACTAAGCAAACCAGTTACATTTTCCTCCAAATCATTTATATATATTACAAACAGCAAAGGTCCCAGCACTGATCCCTGAGGAACGCCACTTGTCACAGCACTCCATTCAGAAACACACCCTTCCACTGCTACCCTTTTTCTTCTACGACCGAGCCAGTTTTGCATCCACCTTGCCAGCACACCTCGGATCCCATGCGACTTCACCTTCTGCACCAGTTTGCCATGACGGACCTTGTCAAAAGCCTTACTGAAGTCCATGTAGACAACATCGACTGCCCTACCCTCATCGATTACCTTCGTCACTTCTTCAAAAAACTCGATCAAGTGCGTGAGACACAACCCCCTTTCACAAAACCATGTTACCTCTCACTAATACGTCCCTTTATTTCCAAGTGGGAATAAATCCTGTCTCGAAGAATCCTGTCCAATAATTTCGCTTCCACTGATGTAAGACTCACCGGCCTGTAATTACCTGGAATATTCTTGCTACCCTTCTTAAACAAAGGAACAACATTGGCTATTCTCCAATCCTCTGGGACCTCCCAGAATTGTTCATTAAAATGCGCAAAAAGGTGTAAAATAATCAACACATCTTAAAAAGGTCCAGTGTTCATATCTAGATTGCAGCATACACACGGTTCGATGCGTTGCGTTCGTTCAATAATCTGCTTTTTCGGACTTATTTGAGTATTCTTAGAATTCTGGAATGTCTTGGCAACATTCCATTCGCAGAACAAGTTTGTATTAGAGGATGGTCAGGGGAGACTCAGCATAAACATTCCCTGGACGGCAAGGAATACATGGGTGGACGGTGTATCAAGCAATCCCTTCCATTCGGAATTCAGAAGTGCTGTGCTCCAGATTTAACAAAGAACAGAGAACAAAGAAAATTACAGCACAGGAACAGGCCCTTCGGCCCTCCAAGCCTGCACCGACCATGCTGCCCGACTTAACAAAACCCCGCTACGTTTCCGGGGACCATATCCCACTATTCCCATCCTTTCATGTATTTTTCCAGACGCCTTTTAAAAGTCACTACTGTATCCACTTCCACTACCACCCCCGGCAACGAGTTCCAGGCACCCACTACTCTCTGTGTAAAATACCTGCCTCATATAGCTCCTTTAAATCTTGCCTATAAACCTCAAACCTATGCCCCCGAGTAATTGACTCTTCAACCCTGGGAAAAAGTTTCTGACTATCCGCTCTGTCCATGCCTCTCATAATCTTACAGACTTCTATCGGTCTCCCCTCAACCTCCGTCGCTCCAGTGAGAACAAACCAAGTTTCTTCAACCTCTCTTCATAGCTAATGCCCTCCACACCAGGCAACATCCTGGTAAATCTTTTCCGTACCCTCTCCAAAGCCTCTCCATCCTTCTGGTAGTGTGGCGACCAGAATTGAACACTGTATTCAAAGTGCGGCCTAACTAAGGTTCTATAAAGCTGCAAAATGACTTGCCAATTTTTAAACTCAATACCCCGGCCGATGAAGGCAAGCATGCCTTGTGCTTTCTGATTACCTTCTCCTCCTGCATTGCCACTTTCAGTGACCTGTGCACCTGTATACCCAGATCCCTTTGCCTATCAATACTCTTAAGGGTTCTGCCATTTACTGTGTATTTCCTATCTGCATTAGACCTTCCAAAATGCATTACCTCACATTTGTCCGGATTAAACTGCATCTGCCATCTCTCCGCCCAAGTCTCCAACTGATCTATATCCTGCTTTACCCACTGATGGCATCCTTTAGATTACATGAAACGCAGAGAAAAGGATAGGTTGACATGGGTGTCACTGGCTGGGCCAGCAGTTATTTCCCTTCGCATGAATGGGTCATTAGGTCATTTGAGAGGGTTGCTTTTTGGGGTCAACCACGTTGCTATGGGTCTGAAGTCACATCTGGGCCAAGCCAGGTAAGCACGGCAATTTCCCTGCCTAAAGTGAAATGGACGGGTTTTGACAAAAATCGACAGTGGCTTCATGGTCATCACTGGACTTTCAACTCCAGTTTGTTACTGCATTCTAATTGCACCGTCTGCCATGTTCGGATTCGAACCCGGGTCCCCAGAGCATTAACCTGCGTCCCTGGGTTATAGCCCAGTGACAATAGCCCACGATATCACCACGTCTGCAGCAAAGAGCAGCTCGTGGGGGACGAAAATCAAACCAGAATGTTAATCCTTGTCTTTGACTATTCAAATAAAAATCCTTCATTAAGAGGCACAAGCTCTCTCCCGCTGAAAGCAGTTTCCGTGAGACGAACTATTAGAAGTAATGCTGAGATTGGAAGACATTTGTTTGAAGCAGGTATATTTATGCAGGATCAAAACGGCCTTGTGAATTATTGAATTCACAGATGAACAATTGCTTGGAAGAACTGACTTAACGGGGCTGGAATATTTGCTCCTGATCAGATCTTGGTGTGTCAGATTTACAGATATGACAGTTTCAAGGACAGAAGACATTTGTACATCAGGATGTTGAGATAAACTTCGAAGAGTTGGTAGAACGGAAACTGACAGAATGCAATGAAGCCGGTAAGGTAAGCAAAGCTATGTCTCTGTATCGTCACTCTGGCCTCTTGATCATCCGCGCTATTTACTTTTCCAACATTTGGAACAAACTGCGTACATCCTAAACATCTGAATTCCAATGCCAAGCTGTGCGAAACCTCTAACTTACTCTCTGCTCCTGTAATTCAACCCATTTGAAGAAGCTCTAATTTCCCTGCCCCCATGTCTCCTGATGTGATACAGAGCTAAATGTAAGTTTGATGTTATATCGCCTTGGCGAGTGTGAATATGCATTGGGAATTTACAAGTGGGTGTGATCGCTGTAGTTCACATCACTTTTTTTTTCATCCGCATCAACGGTTACATAAGAAGTAAGAGGAGACGTAGTCAATTCAGCCTCTCAAGCCTGCCCCGCCATTCAATACGATCACGGCTGGCCTGATCTAGATTTCCTGCCCGTTCTCCATAAGCCTTCCAACGCATGACGAATTAAAAATCTATCTATCTTCTCCTTCGTATTCTGGGGTAGTGATTCCACAGATCCACGACCTTTTGAGAGCACTAGTTTCTCCTTATTGCTGCTTTTAATGCTACCCGCATTCCTAAAACTGTGACCTCTAGTCCTAGGTTGCCCCAAAAGAGGAAACAGAGTTTCTCCATCTACCCTGTCAATTCGGTTTAATATCTTATGTACTTAAATTACATCTCCCCTCATTCTAATCTCTCATTTTGAGTTGAGTTGATTTACTATTGCCACATTTTTTCTTATCCAGTGAAACGTATTGTTTCTTGTCTGATACAGGCAAAACATACTGTATTTAGAAAAAGAAAGGAGAGGGTGCAGAATGTAGTGTGACAGTCATAGTTAGGATGGAGAGAATGATCAACATAATATAAGGTAGGTCCATTCAAAAGTCTGATGGCAGCAAAGAACAAGCTGTTCTTGAGTCTGTTATATGCCAGATTGTATCAACCTAAACTACTCAATCTCATGAGACAAACCATTCATCTTCGAAATCTTAGAAACCCGACAGTACAGAAAGAGACCATTCGGCCCATCGAGTCTGCACCGACCACAATCCCACCAAGGCCCTACCCCCATATCCCTACATATTTTACCCATCAATCCCTCTAACCTCCGCATCTCAGGACACTAAGGGGCAATTTTAGCGTGGCCAATCAACCTAACCCACACATTTTGGACTGTAGGAGGAAACCGGAGCACCCGGAGGAAACCCACGCAGACACGAGGAGAATGTGCAAACTCCACACAGACAGTGATCCGAGCTGGGAATCGAACCCAGGCCCCTGGAGCTGTGAAGCAGCAGTGCTAACCACTGTGCTACCGTGCCGCCCCATCTCGGGAATCAATCTATGAACGTGCTGTGAACTACCTCCAATGCAACGGCATTCCTCCTGACACAAGGACAACAAATCTCCTGGTGCCATCTCAAACATGTCTTGTATAGTTGCAGCAACAGTTCCCCACTTCCATTGTTTATTTCTTTTTGCGTAAATGCAAAATAACGTTATCCAATCTTGCAGTAAAATGACACAGTGCAAGTTTTAAGCCTGACAACACTCCTATGCCACTTTTCTTGGGCACCAATCCAAGTTGAATATTTAACTCAATATCGGGTTGATTTTACAATAACATGTATGTTTTGAGACCATCAAGGGCAAAGTGTCACCACATTCAGATAAACTCACTACTTCCACCACTGCAGCCGTGTGTACTATCTACAACATGCACCACAAGAACTCACCAAGACTTCCTCAGCCACACGTTCCACATGCACAACCATTATCACCAAGAAGGACAAGGGCAGCGGATATATGGAAACACCACCTGGGAATGCCTCTCCGTGTAACGCACATCCTGACTTGAAAATATATCAGCCGTTTCTTCACTGCCGCTGGGTCAAAACCCTCCCTAACAGCACTATAGGTCTACATACAACACATGGACAGTAGTTGTTCAAGATGGCAGCTCAATTACCACCTTCCTTAGGCCCAATTTGGGACAATAAATGGCGGTTTCGCCAGCGACACCCAGATACGATTAACCAACAAAATAAATGATATAATTGAAGTCTGAGAGTATTTCAGCGCGAGGAACACTGACCTACCCTGAACAATGGAGACGTAACTCGATATAATCTGCTCGAAGGCTCTCAGATCCCTGTCATCTGCCTGGTCCAGGAGATAGTCGAAGTTCTGCCGGTGTGTCCTTGCATGGTCCCTCTCACTGCTTGGAACGATCCCTGTAAGGCCAACGAGGATCAGTCACATAAATCCAAGAGCAAATATTGACTAAATGTGTTGATGACTTACTGTCAAATCTACCCTGAGCCCCCACGGTCCCATCACTTTATTTGTTGCTATCCTTCCTTCACCCTGACGTCAAGCATATACAGGGCATCAGGTTTCTACGACTATTCAGTTCTGAAGAAAAGTCACACAGGCTCCAAACTTTAAACCTCTTTCCTTCTCCACAGATGCTGTCCGAACTGTTGCGTGCTTAGAGCAGTTTCTGCTTTAACTCCGTGTTTCCACAATGTCTTCTCTTTTGACCAAATGTGCACAACATGCTCGTTAGAGTTCGGAAAGTACTTGAGTTTGGAGACAGAGAACCTTGTTTCCCATTGAATTCTGGGTGATTCTGAGTGGGCAAGTGGGCAAGGCACAACAAGTTAGAAACGTCAATAGCGGGTAGGTAATGATCGCAAAGCTGGAATAATCTAGATTTGGAAGAAGGCAGGAGGGCTGAACCACTGCGGCTTTGATCCGTGAAAGAGGTATAGCGTCAGACAATGTGGAAAAGGCCCTTCACCCCATGTAGTATGTGCCGAAAATAGTTGCACTAAAACGCGCAAAACCAATTTCCCTGCACTTGTCCCATATCCTTAAATGTTATGATATTTTAAGTGCTCATCCAAATATGGATATAAACACGGTAACACAGCACTTAGCACTGTTGTCTCACAGCGCCAGGAACCCAGGTTCAATTACGGTCACGGGTCACTGTCTGTGTGGAATTTGCATGTTCTCCCCGTGTCTGCGGCGGTTTCCTCCGGGTGTTCCAGTTTCCTCCATAGTCCAAAGATGTGCGCGTCAGCTTGATTGGACATGCAAAATGACCCTAGCTCAGGAGGTTTATCAGGGTAAATGTGGGGCGTTATGGGATTAGGGCCTGGTTGGGATTGTGGTCAGTATATGCTCGATGGCCGGGATGCGATTCTGTAGGGATTTAATGATTCCATGATCGTTAACAGGTTGGAAGGACTCCAACCTCCACGGCCTTCTCAGCCATTGCATTCCAGATTCCCGCCACATTCTGAGTGTTTTGTTTTCTGTCAAATCCCCTCGAGATCATCTGCCCCGAGTCTAAAACTACACTCCGCCCCCCCCCCCCCCCCATGGCTGACCCCTCAAAGAAGGGGAACAGCTGCTGCTTACTCACCCTGTCCATACCCCTCATAATCTTATACACCTAAATAATGAACCCCTGAGCCTTCTCTGTTTCATGGAAAATAATCCAAGCCTCCTTCGTCCCTCCTTATAGCTCAATAGCTTCAACCTGGGCAACATCCTGGTGAATCTCCTCTATACCCCCTGTAGTGCTATTGCATCCTGCTCATAGTGAAGTGACTGGAACTGCGCACAATACTCCAGCTGTGACCTAATCAACATTCTGTACAACTCCAACATTACATCCGTGCTCTTTTACTCCATGACATAACTGATAAAAGCAAGGATCCCAAATGCCATCCTTCCTATCCTATTCACGTGCGCTTCCAACTTCAGCGCAGGGTTGCGGAAAAATAAAGACAAAGATGGAAATGTTAAAAATATAAATCACTCGGCAGTGAACCCCAGTGTGATAATGGATGTGGAATTGTTATGAGTAGAATAATAAAAATATTAGATGAACGTTTCCAGAGCTCGAAATTACACCCATGAGGAGAGATAGGATAACAAAACATAGAACATAGAAAATAGAAGCAAGATTTGGCCATTCCGCCCTTCATACCTCCTCCGCCATTCATTATGATCATGGCTGATAATCAAAAGCAATATCCTGATTCCGCTGACCCTCTATTTCCCTTGATCCATTTAGCCCCAAGTGCCATGTCTAATTTCTGCTGGAAGTCAAGTACTTTCAGTGTAGTGACGTCCACAGATTCACCACTCTCTGGGTAAAGAACTTTCTCCACACCTCTGTCCTAAAATGTTGTCCCCTTATCCTCAAGCTGTCATCACTAGTTCTGGACTCCCCCACAATTGATAACATTATTACTGGATCTACCTAGTCTCACCCGAATAGAATTTTATACGTTCCTTGAGAGCCCCCTCATTCCCCTAAGCTCCAGTGAATACAATCCGAACTGACGTCATCGCTCTTCGTATGACAGACCTGTCATCCCAGGACTCAATCGCCACTGCACTATCTCTATAACAAAGACATCATCCTCAGAGAAGGATATCAAAACTACAAGCAGTTCTCCAGCTATGGCCTCACCTAAGGTACTCCAGCTAAGGTCGCAGTTAAAAAACCCTATTCCTAAACTCAAATGCTCTTGCTTTGAAGGCCAAAATGCCATTTGCCTTATTTACTGCCTGCTCTGCCTCGCACTTACTTTCAGCGACGGATGCACGAGGCCACTAAGGTTTCACTGAGAATCCACATTTCTCAACTTACACCTGTTCAAATAATAAACTATCTTCCTTTTATTGCGGTTGAAGTGGATAACCTCATATTTATCCACATTGTACTGCATCTGCCATGCATATGCAGACACACTCAGCCTGTACAAATCACGCTTCAGCATCTCTGCATCCTCCTCACAGCGACCCCGCCCACCCCACTTTGCATTATCTCTAAATTTGGAGATAATATATTTAGTTCCCCCTTCCAAATCATTGATATATAATGTGTCTTGTTGGGATCTTAGCACAGACCCCTGCTGAATCCCATGAGTCACTCACTGCGAATCGGAACAAGACTCATTTATGTCAATTCTTTGCTTCCGATCTGCTAACCAGCTTTCTATACATCTCAAGCCATTACCCACAACTCTATGAACTTTAACTTTACACAGTAGTCAGCTGTGTGAGATATTGTCAAAAGCCTTCTGAAAGTCTAAATAATCCACATCCACCGGTTCTCCTCAGTCAACTCAAAGAATTCTAACAGATTTGCCAAGCATAATGTCATAAGTAGTCAATAACAAGGGGGAAATTCATTGATTTGTGGAAGAGTTGTAGCGGATTGGGGGCAAGACGTTTTCAGCCAGAGGGTGGTGGGGGTTTCTGGAAATCATTGGCTAATTTGAGGCACAAACATTTAAACCAAGACTGTTGGCATAGTGGACAGTGAAAAAGGTGTGTGTGCGAGGGGATGCGGGGACTGTGGGTGCGAGGTGGGGCGGGAGTTTGGGATTGCAACGGGATGTTGATCAATTCGGTCAGTGGGCCGCTAAATGGCAGATGGAGTTCAATTTAGATAAATATGAGGTGATGCATTTTGGTTGATCGAACCAGGAGATGACTTACTCAATTAATGGCAGGGCGTTAGGGAGAGATCGAGGGATACATGTTCATAGCTCCTTGCCAGCGAAGTCACAGGTCGAGAGAGTGGTGAAGAAGGCATTTGGCGTATTTGATTACATTGATCAGAACATTTAATACAGGAGTTGGGGCGTCTTTTTGAAGTTGTACAAGGTTGTTAAGGCCACACTTGGAATACTGTGCACAGTTCTGGTCACCCTATTACAGAGCCGATATTATTAAACTTTACTGAGTGCAGAAAATATTTACCAGGATGCTACTGGGACATATTTGTCTGAGTGATAAGGCGAGGCTGGATAGACTGGGATCTTTTTCCCTGCTGGAGTGTAGGAAACTTAGGGGTGAACTTATAGAAGTCTATAAAATAATGAGGGGCATGGATCAGTTCGGTAGTCAACATCTTTTCCCAAAGGTATTGGAGTCTAAAACTAGAGCGCATATATTTAGGTGTGAGGGGAGAGATACAAAAGTGTCCAGAGGGACAATTGTTTCACACAAAGGGTGGTGAGTGCCTGGAACGAACGTCCAGAGTTAGTAGTAGAGGAAGGTACAGTTTTGTCTTTTAAAAAGTATTTAGACAGTCACGTGTGTAAGATGGGTAGAGAGGGATATCGGCAAAACAGGGGGAATTGGGACGAATTAAGTGGTTAATAAAAGAGCGGCATGGACAAGTTGGACAAGTTGGGCCGAACGGCCTGTTTCCATGCTGTAGACCTCTATGTCTCGATAAATTGACATTTATGTTAATGATTTGGATGAGAATGTAGGAGGCATGGTCAGTAAGTTTGCAGATGACACTAAGATTTTTGGCATAGCGGACAGTGAAGAAAGTTATCTCCAATTGCAACGGGATCTTCATCAATTGGGCCAGTGGGCTAAGGAATGGCAGATGGAGTTTAATTTAGACAAATGTGAGGTGATGCATTTTGGTGGATTGAACCAGGGCAGGACTTACTCAGTTAATGGTAGGGCGCTGGGGAGATTAACAGAACAAAGAGATCTAGGAGTTCATGTACATAGCTCCTTGAAAGTGGAGTCACAGGTGGACAGAGTGGTGAAGAAGGCATTTGCCATGCTTGGTTTCATCGGTCAGAACATTGAATACAGGAGTTGGAATGTCTTGTTAAAGTTGTACAAGATATCGGCGAAGCTACACTCGGAATACTGTGTGTAATTCTGGTCACGCTATAATATAAAGGATATTATTAAACTAGCAACAGTGCAGAAAAGATTTACTAGGATGCTACGGAACTTGATGGATTGAGTTACAAGGAGAGGCTGGATAGACTGGGACTTTGTTCTCTGGGGCGTAGGAGGCTGAGGGGTGATCTTATAGAGGTCTATAAAATAATGAGGGGCACAGATCAGCTAGATAGTCAATATCTCTTCCCAAAGTTAGTCGAGCCTAAAACTAGAGGGCATAGGTTTCAGGTGAGAGGGGAGACATAGAAAAGTGTCCAGCGGGGCAATTATTTCACACGGAGGTAGTAGTAGAGGCGGTAAAATTTTGTCTTTTAAAAAGCATTTAGATAGTTACATGGGTACGATGGGTATCGATGGATATGTGCCAAATGCGGGCAATTGGAATTAGCTTAAGGATTTAAAAAAAAGGGCGACATTGACAGCTTGGGCCAAAGGGCCTGTTTCCATGCTGTAAACCTCTATGACTCTATAAATAATCCAAAAGGTTCCTGGATCAACATCTGAAGTGCTGGAAGGTGCGAGGCTATGGGGCAGGTAAAACATTTTTTAGTCACAAGTAGGATTACATGAGCATTCCAATGAAGTTACTGTGAAAATCCCCTGCCACCACACTCCGGTACCTGATTGAGTACACTGAGGGATAATTTAGCATGGCCAATACACCAAACCACCTCATCTTTCAGACTGTGGAAGGAAACCGGAGCACACAGAGGGAACCATACAGATATGGGGAGAACCTGCAGACTCCATGCAGACAGTGTCCCAATCCAGGAATCGAACCCGGGTGCATGGCGCTGTGAGAGTGCAGTGCTAACCATTTTTCCCCACCCCACCCTCTTAATTCTGGCCAGCACAGGCACAATGGGCTGACTAGCATCTTTCTGCACCGTAACTCTCCTATAGTTATAACCGTTGTCCACTACTGTTTATGTTACTTACCTTGAAAGTCCTTTCTGAAGATGAGGAACTGATTGAAAAGGAAGGCCAGCAGTTTATCATCACAGCGGCGAAGCAGATCATTGATCCTCTGCCGTGAACTCTTCGGAATTCCAGAAGCCTTAACTGGACAGACAGTAAAACTATTTGGTGCATTACTTCACAAAAGCCCCGCGCCAAAAATGACTGAATGTAAACAAGATAGAATGGAAGGGAGGAAGGAAGCGTGGAACGGAGGGAGGGAAGGAAAGAAGGAGGGAAGGGAAGGAGGCAGGGAGGGAGGGAAGGAAGGAAGGAAGTCCAAGTACACCGAAGTCTCTCATCCCTGTTACCATTCGTGTTTATTTGTTTTATTCTTTTGTGGAATATGGGCTGGACCAGCATTTATTGTCCATCCATAGTTGCCCTTGAGAAGGTGAATAGCTTGCTAAACCGTTACTGAGGGCAGTTGAGAGTTAACCGCATTGCTGTGGCTCTGGAGTCACATGTAGTCCAGACAAGGTAAGGACTGCAGATTTCCTTCCCTGAAGGACATTAGTGAACGATTTGGGTTTCTCCGACAATTGTCAATGGTTTCATGGGCATCAGTAGATTCCTAATTCCACACATTTTTTATTCACTTCAACTTTCACCAGCTGCCAAGTGTCGAATCCGTGTCCCCAGAACATTAGTTAAATTTATCGATTAATTGTGTAGCAATAATACCAATAGGCCATCGCCTCTTCTGTGAATCTCTTTTGTCTCTCTCAAATATGTTCACATACTTCCCAGAGTGTGGCATGTCTAAATATATACAATTCTCCAGCTGAGGCCGCATTACCATCCTAATAATGTTCAATGTAAACTTCTTGCTCTTGTACAGAATACCCCTATTTTCAAAAATGTGGAACACCACATGTTGCACGAACTGCTCACTTCACTTGCCTTGCCCACTTCAATGGTCTATGCGCATATTCGCTCAGATTCCTTTGCTCGTGCAATTAATTAAAGAATCTGCCCCTTACTTGCATTGAATAATGTGATCTGATGTTGATTCTGGTGATTCGCTCAGCATGTCCCAATCATTTACCAAAAAAAACCTGTAGGGCTTCAAATTACCCCTGATTAACTATATCTATTGCATCGCTACACAATCATCAAGCTTCCAGAAATCTTCCTGTATAATTGCGCACTATTCCTCAGAGTTAGCTAAGGCTGTCAGGTTGCAAAGGTTAAAGAAGAGTGCAAGTGAAGAAAATGTGGAAGCAAATAGTTACACCTTCACTGCTGTGCAGAAGGAGGCCATGTGGCCCATCGAGTCTGCACCGACTCTCTGAAAGTGCAAATACCCAGTCCTACCTCCATAACCCCATGCATTCAGCCCTCTATTCCCCAAACCTATGCACATCGGGACACCAAGAGATAATTTAACATGGACAGTCTACCTAATCAGCATATCTTTTGACTGTGGAAGGAAACAGGAACAACAATGAACAGTGAAGCACAGGAATATGCCCTGTCGCCCACCAAGTCTGTGCCGACACAGTTGCCTCTCTAATCTAATATTTTCTTGCCTCTACCTGGTCTATATCCCTCTTTTCCCTGAATATTCATGTATCTAAATAGATGTCCCTTGAAAGTTGCTATAAAATCTGCTTCCATTACCTCCTACGGCAGCGTGTTCCAGGCATTCACCACCAGCTGTTGAAAAGCTTGCCCCTTACATCTCCTTTAAATTTCCCCCCTCGCACTTCCAAATTATGTTCCCGTGTAATTCACCTTTGACCCTGGGAAAAAGACTCTGACGATCCACTCTATCCATGCCTGTCATAAACTTCTAAACCTTTGTCAGGTCCCCCTCTTCCTCCGAAGCTGCAGTAAAAACAATTAAAGTTTATTCAAACTTTTTCATAGTCCTTACGCTCCAAATCAGGCAGCATCCTGGTCAATCTCTTCTGCACCCTTTCCAATGCATCAACATCCTTCTGGTAGTGGGGCGGCCAGAATTGTACACAATACTACAAATGCAGCCCAACCAAAATCTTATACACCTGCAACATGGTTTTCCAATTCCGAGACTCAACGCCTGACCAATGAAGGCCAGCAGACCAATACACCTTCTTGACCATCTTGTCCACCTGAGTTGCCACCTCCATGGAACTGTGGATCTGCATGCCTTGATGACTCTGTATGCTCGAAAGGTTTCTAGCACATGGTGGAAACGCACGTAGACATGGGGAGGACATGAAAACACCACACAGTTTCTTATGAAAGGTGTGATAGAACGGCGTGAGGATGGAAGTAACCAAGATAATGGACAGAAGAAGAGAACACGGGTGCTGAAAGCGCATGAGGGAGAAATGAGGCAGGGAAAGCAGGAGTGATGTATTGAATCATACAATCATAAAGTCTCTACAGTATACAAGGAGGCCATTCTGCCCATAGAGTCTGCACCAACGCTCCGTCAGAGAGTCATACCCAGGCCCATACCCGTGCCGATCCCATTATCCCCAAATATTTGCACTGCTAATCAGCCAAGACATCTTGGGACACTAAGGAATAATTTGGCATGGCCAATACACCTGGCCTACACATCTTGGAACTGTTGGAACAAATCAACCCATAAAGGTATGGAGGGAATGTGCAAAAATATTTAACCAAGGCCGGAATCAAACCCAGGTCCTTGGCGCTGTGTCGCAACTCTGCTGACCACTATGCCACCGTGCCAGTCACAATTTTGTAAGATAGGAAGTTACGAGAAAAGCTAGGAAGAGAAGAAATCAGGAAACAAAGATAGAGGGGTGAGGGGAAACAGCAAGCAAACATTAAAATACTCCAAAGTAGGACAATAGATCTAAAACGAAAACAATCTTCATTCCTTATTGATAAACGGTCCATGGTCAGCACAGTGGTAAGTACTGCTCCCTCACCACACCAGCGGCCGGTGTATGATTGCAGCTTTGAGTGCCTGTCTGTGAGAAGTTTGCACTTTCTCCCCGTGTCTGCGTGGGTTTCCTCTGATGCTCCGGTTTCCTCCCATCGTCCGTAAATGTGTACATGAGGTGGGTTAGCCATGGTGAATTGCCTCTTGATGTCCCAAGCTGTGTAGGTGAGGGGGACTAACGATGTGTGGGTTTTCTGGGTTAGGGCGGGGGAATAGGGCATGGGTAGGAGACCCTGTCAGAGAGTCGGTGCTGACTCGATGGGCCAAATAGCCCTTCTGCACTATACGCATTCCATAGCCAAGCAACGATTCAATTCAACAGAGCTCTGAGCTTACAACCAGAGTCAGACATACAGAGAACCAACTCTTTGAAGATTAGCATGTGTCTCAGGACAAGCAGAAGATGTGGACGGTCAAATGTGCCCAAAATATCGTGAATCTTCCCTCGAGTATTTTCCTCACTCTGCGGCTCCATTGCTGCGGGAAAAATAGAAATAAATTGAGGGATTTGCCTCCCTGATTGGCCAAGCCAAAGATCAAAGGTCATCTAAACAGTAAGTGCCAAGTAAAGGAACTAACCAGAGCCAGAATGTTCTCTATCTGTCAGAATACTGACACTTTATCCTGGCCCACTTTCCCTTCAACAGGACGTTTATAAACAAATAATCGAATTGTTACGAGGCAAAACGAGGCCATTAAGCCCATCCCATATGTGCTTTCTTTTAGCTTCTTTCTGGACCTCAGCTCTCACTCAAAGCTTTCACAGGCAGTTAAAGGAACTTTAGAAAATAGCTATTCAGCTTTGAAAAGTGCAGTAGAGGCAGACAAAACGTTATCATTTTCAAACTGTTGCTGACTTGGGGAACCATAGAATCCGTACAGCGCAGGAGGGAGACATTCTGCACATCTCCTCTGCGCCGAATCTCTGAAAGTGCATCCCCCCAGGCTTTCCCCTCCGTTCTATGCCTGTAACCACGCTCCATTGCCGTAATTAAGTCACCTAACCTACACACATTTGGAAACTCAATGGCAATTTAAAATGGCGAAGCCACCTAACCTGCAATTCTTTGGACAGAAAGGGACAATTGACCTTGGCCAATCCATCTTACCTGCATATCTTTGGACACTAGGGGGTAACTAAGCATGACCAATCCATCAAACCTTCACAACTTTGGATACTAAAGGGCAGCTTGCCATGCTCAATCCATCTAAATTACACAGCTTTGAATACTATGGGTTAATTTCTCATGGTCAATGTGCCTAACCTGCACACATTTTATACTGAGGGATAATTTAGCATGGCCAATCCGCCTATCCTGTACAACTTTGGACACCAAAAGCCAATTTATCATGGCCATTCTACCTATCTTCCATAGCTTTGGACACAAAGGGGCAAGATAACATGGCAAACCGATCTAACCAGCACATTTTGGACACTAGGTGAACATTTACCACAATCAGTCCACCTAACCTGCACATCTTTCGACAGTAAGAGGAAACTAACGATAACCAATGCACCTACTCTGCACATCTTCGGACACTAAGGGACAATGAAGCAATGGGAAATCCACCTACCCTCCACATATTTGGAGCACAATTGGCCCAGGACTGAGGGAGAAAACTACCGGCGCTTGGCCTAATGTTTTTACGCCTTGTCTTATTACTTGCTGACAATGAGCAGGTGAGGAAGTGGGTTAGAGGGTGCGAGAAAGGGTATGGAAACATGGACGGTGTGTATGTGGGGTTGTAGTCGCGCAGGGTGGCTCACAGGAGTCAAGTACAGAGGGATCAATAGAATGAATGCAGGAGTGGATATTTGAATGAGACTGAATGTCAATAAGATCTGTCCCGGTTCCCTGATTGGATGCTGATGTATCTCATAAAGTCAATGTTTATTCATGAATACAAAGTCCAGCGTGTGAATGTTTTATGATAATAAGGGGAAAGATAAGGCGATATTTATATGTTACTTTGTATACTCTGTAAATGATTAATACACTTGCTCATTATTGTGTAACAATGTAAATGACGTGTCAGCAGCATTCCAACCACGCAGGTAAAATGTCAGAGGTTAAATCAATAACCTTCTTGGTCTTCAGTAATCAGAGAAACTGATCTATCAGAGGGTCAGTTCTGAGCGAGTTTGTGAAGTAGAGCTAAGTGAGCGCTTATCTGTCAGAAGGTCAATGCTCGCGGAATTGCTGAGCAGTACTGAGGGAGGGCTGATGTTTCAGAGGGTCAGTGCTGAGGGAGAGAGTGACGAGTACTGAAGGAGAGTGTGACTACTACTGAGGGAGAGAGTGACTATTAATGAGGAAGAGTGTGACCAGTTGAGGGAGAGAGTGAGCAGTACAGAGAGATAGAATGACCAGCACTGAGGGAGAGAGTGAGACGTGCTGAGGGAGAGCGTGACCAGGCCTGAGGGAGCGCTGATGTGACGGGAGGTCCATGCTAAGGGAGCTGGAGTGTCAGACCTGAGATGGAACTGAATTGTCAGAGGGTCAGTGCTGAGGGAGAGAGTGACCAGTCCTGAAGCAGCACTGATGTGTCAAAGGGTCAGTGCTGAGAGAGCTGGAGAGTCAGTCCTGAGGTAGCACTGATGTGCCAGAGGGTCAGTGCTGAGGAAGAGAGTGACAAGTCCTGAGGGAGCGCTGAAGTGTCAGGGTCAGTGCTGAGGGAGAGAGTGACCAGTCCTGGAGCAGTGCTGATGTGTCAGAGAGAGTGTGCTGATAGAGCTGGAGTATCAGTCCTGAGGGAGTGCCGATGTGTCAAAGGGTCAGTGCTAAGGGAGAGAGTGGCCAGTACTGACCGAACACTGAATTGTAGCAGGTCAGCGCTGGGGACATTCGACTTTACATACTGAAGGAACTGATCTCTGAGAAGGTCAGTGCGGAGAGAACTGAAGTGTAAGTACTGGGAGTATTCAGTATCATGGAGGGTGGGGGGGGGGCGGTGGAGACGGGCGCGCAGTATTGAAGGATCAGTTCTGAGGTAATGCTGTACTGAAAGAGGTTCAGTACCGAGGGAGTGCCGCATTGTCAGAGTGTCAGTACTGAGGGCGTGTTGCACTGTCGGAGGGTCAGGAGAGAGGAGCGCCACAATATCTAAGGGCCAGTGGTGAGGCAGCTCTGCACTATCAGAGGGTCAGTGAGGTGGGAAAGCAAAACTGTTGGAAGGTCAGTCCGAAGTAAGTTCCACATTTTCAGAGAATCAGGAGGGAGGCAGCATCGCACGGCCAGGTGATTAGTACTGAGGGTGGGCTACACTGTCAGAGGTCAGTACTGAGGGAATGCTGCACTGTCAGAGGTCAGTACTGAGGTAGTGCTGCACTGTCAGTGTGTCAGTACTGAGGCAGTGCTGCACTGTCAGAGGGTCAGTACTGAGAGAGTGCTGCACTGTTAGAAGGTCAAAGAACAAAGAACAAAGAACAATACAGCACAGGAACAGGCCCTTCGGCCCCCCAAGCCCGCGCCGCTCCCCGGTCCAGGATTGAATCCTGAATCCAGGATCCCCGCCCATTTTTCCAGCCTATCTACATACCAATATCCTATCCACCGAGCTGTCCCTCACAGCTACGATGCTTTGTTCATTACAACCTATTAACTTACCCCCACCCCCCCATTCCAGACCATGTGATCTCCAGGGAGAGGCGAAAACCCAGAGTGAAAAACCCCAGGGCCAATATGGGGAAAAAAAAATCTGGGAAATTGCTCTCCGACCCCCTGAGGCGATCGAAACGAGTCCTGGAGATCACAATGGCCCCGATCGGAAAATGCTTCCCAACCCTAGTCATTTCCACTTCCACGAACACCATATGAATCCCCTGCCCCCGAGACAGGTTCCCAACTATCCGCAGTCTCACTCTGTACTGGCACCAGCAAGATGATCGTAGAATGAAGCCTTGAAACGAGAAACCAGGAACAATTAGCCCGCGCCGCTCCCTGGTCCAAACTAGATCACTCTTTTGTATCCCTCCATTCCCACTCCGTTCATATAGCTGTCTAGATAAGTCTTAAACGTTCCCAGTGTGTCCGCCTCCACCACCTTGCCCGGCAACACATTCCAGGCCCCCACGACCCTCTGTGTGAAATATGTCCTTCTGATATCTGTGTTAAACCTCCCCCCCTTCACCTTGAACCTATGACCCCTCGTGAACGTCACCACCGACCCGGGGAAAAGCTTCCCACCGTTCACCCTATCTATGCCTTTCATAATTTTATACACCTCTATTAAGTCTCCCCTCATCCTCCGTCTTTCCAAGGAGAACAACCCCAGTTTCCCCAATCTCTCCTCATAACCAAGCCCCTCCATACCAGGCAACATCCTGGTAAACCTCCTCTGTACTCTCTCCAAAGCCTCCACGTCCTTCTGGTAGTGTGGCGACCAGAACTGGACGCAGTATTCCAAACGCGGCCGAACCAACGTTCTATACATCTGCAACATCAGACCCCAACTTTTATACTCTATGCCCCGTCCTATAAAGGCAAGCATGCCATATGCCTTCTTCACCACCTTCTCCACCTGTGACGTCACCTTCAAAGATCTGTGGACTTGCACACCCAGGTCCCTCTGCGTCTCTACACCCTTTATGGTTCTTCCATTTATCGTGTAGCTCCTCCCTACATTATTCCCACCAAAATGCATCACTTCTGAGGTAGTGCTGCACTGTCGGAGGATCAGTACTGAGGGAGTGCTGCATTGTCAGAAGGTCAGTACTGAGGGAGTGCTGCACTGTCGGAAGGTCAGTTCTGAGGGAATGCTGCACTGTCGGAGGGTCAATACTGAGGGAGTGCTGCACTGTCGGAGAATCAGTACTGAGGGAGTGCTGCACAGTCAGAAGGTCAGTACTGAGGGAGTGCTGCACTGTTGGATGGTCAGTACTGAGGGAGTGCTGCATTGTCAGAGGATCAGTACTGAGGGACTGCTGCACAGTCAGACGATCAGTACTAAGGGAGTGCTGCACTGTTGGAGGGTCCGTACTGAGGGAGTGCTGCACTGTTGAGGGTCAGTTCTGAGGGAGTGCTGCACTTTCGGAAGGTCAGTACTGAGGGAGTGCTGCATTGTCAGAAGGTCAGTATTGAGGGAGTGCAGCACTGTCGGAGGGTCAGTATTGAGGCAGTGCCGCACTGTCGGAGGGTCAATACTGAGGGAGCGCTGCACTGTCGGAGGATCAGTACTGAGGGAGTACTGCACAGTTAGAAGGTCAGTACTGATGGAGTGCTGCACTGTTGGAGGGTCAGTACTGAGGGAGTGATGCACTTTCGGAGGGTCAGTACTGAGGGAGTGCTGCACTTTCGGAAGGTCAGTACTGAGGAAATATTGCACGACTCTATGTATTCGACGGAGAAAATAAAAGATACCTTGTCTCTTTATTTCCATGCACTCGAACATCTTGAATTGAATGGAAAATTGGAGGAGAAGTTTGGAATAAAACACTCCCTTCAATTTCCTTTCGAAATCAAGTGGACAAATCTGATGTGGACGAATGTTAGCGTCTCTGTATTGCTTTGGTGCAGAATGATGCAAAGACGATCAAACAACACCTCCAGCAAGTGAGCAGCACCAGTTCAATAACTAGGCACATCAATACCTCAAGGAGTGTAAACAGTGATGTGCTTTAACCAGCGGCCTTTCCACTGATATTCACACCCCCAGAATGATTCATTTTGAAAACAGTCGGCACCGATGCCAACTAAACATCAATCACACACTATTTCGAATATTTGACACGTTAATCTCACCAGTAAAATGTGTGTAACTTACATTGATTCGCTGCTTGCTGCTGATGAACCCAAAATTCTGCACAGTAATGTCGTAAACATCGATTCACCAAGAACTGAAAACACTAACTGATCAAAGTTCGGAGCTTATCGAGCGAAACGCTGCCAACATCAACAAAGAGAGTCCCACCCCGTTTTAGATTAATGGGTTTGTAATAAACAGGTGGGGAGGCTTTGCTGTAGCCGAACTGAGCTCTTTAGGATTCAACCTGGGGTGAACTGCATTCTGAGCATTGTGTTTACATGTTGGCACATCATCTCACCGAGGGGTATTTATTTTAATTCGTTCGTGGGACATAAGAGCTGCTGGCTGGCCAGCATTTATTGCCCATCCCTATTTGCCCTTGACAAGGCGGTTGTGAGCTGTCTTCTTGAAGCGCTGCAGTCCATGTGCTTGGGTTGACCCACAATGCCGTTAGGGAGGGATTTCCAGGATTTTTACCCAGGAACGGCGGTACATTTCGAAGTCAGGATGTGAGTGGCTTGGAGGGTCACTTGCAGCTGGTGGTGTTCCCATGTATCTTCTGCCATTGTTCTTCTAGGTGGAGGTGGTCCTGCGTTTGAAAGGAGCTGTCTCATGATCTTTGGTGAGCTGCTGCAGTCCATCTTGTGGATGGTACACACTGCTGCTATTGAGCGTCGGTGGTGGAGGGAGTGGATTTCTGTATCTGGGGTGCCAATCAAGTGGGCTGCTTTGCTCTGGATGTTGTCAAGCTTCTTGAGTGTTGTTGGAGCTGCACCCATCCAAGCAAGTGGGGAGTATTCCATTACACCCCTGACTTATGGCCGGATTTGGGGAATTAGGAGATGTGTTTCTCTCCTCAGAATTCTGAACTTTTGACCTGCTCTTGTAACCACTGTGTTTTTGTGGTGAGTCCAGTTCAGCTTCTCGTCAGTGGTAACCCCAAGATGTTAACAGTGGGATATTCAGTGATGGTTACACCATTGACTGTCAAGGGGCAATGTTTAGAGTGTTTCTTATTGGTGATGGTCATTGCCTGGCATTTGTGTGGCACGACTGTCACTATAATGACCATGGAGGCCAGGATACACAGCACAGATCTTGCCATATAAGGATGACCCAGCAATTCATTCCCATGCCAAATTGCCACTGAATTGTGAAACTCACCAGGTACTTCAGAGCGTATTTAACATTAAACTATGTGCAGTGTAATGAGCTCACATATGGACCAAGTAAGGGTGGCACATTTCCTTCCCTGAAGGGCATTAGATAACCCGGTGGGAGTTTGCAAAACTTCGATTTAATCTTTAGACATTCAGTTCGAAATTTGGTATTCAATTCAAATTTCACCAAAAACCTGATGGATTTTGAACCCAGAGAATTATTAGAATCATAGTATTCACAGAAACCACGCAATGGAAAAAGGGGCCCTTCGGCCCATCGAGTCAGCACTGACTCTCCAACAGAGTATCTTACCAAGACTTAACCCCAACCTATCCTGATAACTCCATGCATATACCCCGGTAATCCACCTAACATGTAAACCTTGGGGAAATAAGGGGCAATTGAGCATGTCTAATCCACCTAAACCGCGCATGGAATGTATTTAAGAGGCAGTGGGGTATAGCACTTGAGGCGAATGCAGGATTAGGCAATTGAGTCGGATGATCAACCCTGATCGTAATGAATGGCGGAGCAGGCTTGAAGGGCTAAGTGGCCTCCTCCTGTTCCTTTCTATCTTCTACGTTGCCATGTTATTATTTTGTGGTCATGATGTGGAGATGCCGGCGTTGGACTGGGGTAAACACAGTAAGAAGTTTAACAACACCAGGTTAAAGTCCACTTTAACCTGGTGTTGTAAACTTCTTACATTATTTTGTGGCACAGTGGTTAGCACTGCTGCCTCACAAAGCCAGGAACCTGAGTTCAATTCCCGCCTCGGGTGACTCTCTGTGTTCTGTTTTCACATTCTCCCCATTCCTGGGTGGGTTTTCTCCGGGTGCTCCGGCTTCCTCCCACTCTCCAAAGATGTGAGGGTCATGTTGATTGGCCATGCCAAATTCCCCCAAAACGTGCAGGTTAGTGGGATGAGCAGGATAAATACATAGGGTACCGGGGATAGGGCCTGTGTGCGACTGTTGTCGGTGCAGATTCGATGGAATAAATGGTCTGCTTCTGCAAAGGAGGGGCTCTATGATGCAATGATTCTATGACCTTTGGACTGAAGAAGCAAACTCTAGTACCCAGTAAAACCCCACGCAGGCAGAAGGAGAATCATTGTGTGCAACTGCGAAAATTGTTCTGTTAGAATTAGAATTATAGAACCATAGAATCATACAGCTCAGAAGAGGTCCTTCGGCCCATCGCATCCGCACCAACACAATAAAGACACCTGGTCGCCCAACTAACCCCATTTGCCAGTGCTTGGCCCATATCCCTGTATGCGATGATGTGGCAAGGGATCATCCAGATACCTTTTGAAGGAAATGAGGCAACCCTCCTCTACCACCCTCCTAGGTAGCGCATTACAGACCGTCACCACCCGTGGGTATTGTTTTTCCTTACATCCCCCCTAAACCTCCTGTCCCTCACCTGGAACCGATGTCCCTTCGGGTCTGACCCTTCAACTGAGAGGACTAATTGTTCCTCATCCACTCTCTCCATGCCCTTCATAATCTTGTACACCTACATCAGGTCGCCCTGATAAGATAAACCCTCAGCATGGTCGATAATGTAACATTCATCCTTTGCAATATCTAGCAAAGCTATTGGAGAGTACAGCAAAGTTTACTCATTGCATTTCACAAGTGGCTGATAACAGCACCAAATGTGCATATTGCAGACTGGAATGATCCCGATCTGCAGACGCGACCTCCAATGTTGAATGAGGAACAAAGTTCACCTGCAGTGTCTGGTGATACAAGAACTAACTGTACAGCACGAGTCACTTCTGCAAACTACAATCTCTTTGCAACATTGCTCCATCACCACACAATGACAGCTCATGTAGCTCGTAGCTGTCAACAGATCAGAATTTAAATCAGAAGCTATTGTAACAGCTTTGAGGAGAAAGTGCTTTCAGCGTTTTAATCCATTCATTCAAAGAGAGACAGAGACAGAACTCTGACAAAATTCACACCCACACACACGCAGCACACACTCACTCGCACAGACACACACACACACATACACACGCACACACACACAGACGCACACAGGAACTCACAAAGAGAGAGAGAGAGAGAGATTCTCTCTCACACACACACACTGGTCCAGAGATTCAAACAGAGACTAACACAGAGACACACGTACACGTTATATCTCGCTCTATTTCTTAATCACAGACACAAAACACACGATCTGTGTCTGTCTCGTTCATTCTCTCTTTCTTAAAACACATACACATGGAGACACACATACACTCTCTCTTTCATACACACCTTAATTCAATAATTCACGCTGAGAAAAAGACAGAACTCTAACAAAACACACAAACACTCACGCACACACCCAAACACCCACACCCACACATAAAGAGATAGAGACTGACACACGCACGGAAAACACAGAACAGACACACCGTCACATGCATGCGTGCGCGCGCACACACACGCACACACTCTATCTCTCTCTCTCACACACGCACACACACTCTCACTCTCACACACACACTTTCTCTCTCACACACGCTCTCTCTCACGCACACTCTCTCTCTCACACACACACTTTCTCTCTCACACACGCTCTCTCTCTCACACACACACGCACACACACACACACAGCCACACACACACACACACACACGCCCACACACACCCACACACACCAACACACACACACACACATACACAACGCAGCAAGAGAGAGATTCAGCAATCCACACTTTGTTGGATATTGTCAGATTCAGCTCAAACTGCTGGAAAATGTGCCACAATGAGTGGTTTTGGATCACGATCAACTTTTAACAGAAAGGATTATTTCTGTCTCTCTATGTCATTCGCTGTTTGAATCTCTCGGGCAGTGTCGGTCTGTGTGTGTGTGCGTGAATGTGTGTGTGTGTGCCTTTCAGTGTGTGTGTGAGTTTGTATGTGTGCGTGTGAGAGAGAGAGATAGAACCTACAGAAAAGTTTATGGTCAGTTCGTTTTATGTTCCCTTACAACATAATTTCATACTGTAATTTCCCCTTCATAACGATTCACTTGGTCCTGATTTGCTGAATTTTCAATTGTTCCAAATCCTCTGGTCTTCATTATTTTCTTGCCAATCTGTGAGTGTTTTTTAATCTAATACTATCCCTAATTTTCCGTGGGCTGATGTTGCCTTACAACTCTGGCAACCAACAGGATTGACCAACTTCTGGAGGTCACCTATTCATTGCTGGAATACCTGCCATGGCCTCTCCATTGCCCTTCCTTTCAATAGAATTTACCAGTCTTTCATACACAATTTATGTCTCAAAACTTCATCGTTACCGTTATCGAGATTCTGGACCCTGGTCTCAGAAGCAATTACAACAGTATCCACCTTGACAAAATATTCTTTCACTCGTTCACAAGGAAAGAGAATGGAGAAATAAATGAGAGGC
This sequence comes from Mustelus asterias, assembly GCF_964213995.1. Lineage (NCBI taxonomy): Eukaryota > Metazoa > Chordata > Chondrichthyes > Carcharhiniformes > Triakidae > Mustelus > Mustelus asterias. The sequence continues at coordinate 88,361 of NW_027591082.1, forward strand.
AGGGAAAGAGAGGTGAGCGGAAATAGTGGGGTAGAGGACGAACGAGAGATAGGACATGTCAGAGAGAGGGACAGCTGGACAGTGTCAGAGAGGGAACTGAGAGAGTGGTGAGAGAGTGAGAGAAGGTGAGAGAGAGCGAAACAGAGAGCGTTGGAAGGAGGGAGATTTTCAGGGCGGGAGATGGACAGTGAGGGAGAGCGATGGGGATAGACAGGAATAGAAAATGAAATATACGATAGAGGGGCCGAGAGATAACGTGAGAGTGAGTGAGAGAGGACAAGCAAGGAGAGAGAGAGAGAGAGAGAGGACTGACAGAGAGTGACAGCGAGAGCAATATAGCGAGCGAGAGATCGAACCAACGTGGGAGAGAGACGGAGAGGGAGGCCGTGAGACGCAGACAGCGAGCAATAGAATGAGAGAGAGATTGAATGGCAGAGAGGACAAAATAGTTATAATGTTAACTACAGTGAGAGGTACAGAGTGAAGGACAGAAATAGAAAGGTTTAGTGAGAGGAGAATAAGAGAGAAAGTCAGTGAGGTGGAAAATGGAAGAGTGTAAGAATGAGACAGAGATAGTGAGAAGGAAAATTGGAGGAGGTGACAATGAGAGAGAGGAGCAGTGCGAAGGAAAAAAGAGAGGGTGTGACAGAGAGACAGAGAAAGAAGGACACTAAGAAGGAAAATTAGAGGCTGTAACAAAGGGAGGAGAGGAACAGTGAGAAGGAAAATGAAAGGGAGCGACAAAGGGAGAAAAGGATAGTGGGTGAGAAAGAACAGAAAGTGTGACAAGTCTATGAGTGTACCGTAAATCTGTGTGAATATGAGACAGTCACTCGTGAAGCCCATTGGCAAATTTAGCAGAATCTTCTTTAACCAGAGTGTTGGGAAAATGTGGAACTCACTCGCACAGGCAGCGGGAGGGATGACTAATCTCAAGCTAGTTAAGGTGAAAGAGCTGTATTTAGAGGTATTTAGAGCTGTATTTCGGGGAGAAAGAAATTGGCGATGTTATTGATGTTCTATGGAGAGGGGAAGCAGAGCTGGTGTGGGACAAGCAGCAGCATAGAGAAGAGGGATAGAATGGTCTGTTACTGTGCTCTCAATACTCGATACTCTTCTTGATTCCAATCCAAGCAGCAAAAGCCAGGGATGGATGCAGGCAGATACCTGGCGAGGATTGGCTTCCAGGGCTCCAGACGGCCGTCACTGGTGAACATGATGCAGATCCACCGCTGCCATGTCCTCTCGGTGCCCTTTGGCAGCCTGGCCAACCACTGTGGCGAGGACATCTTCCTGGAGCTGCCCTTTCTGTACCGGAAGGTGGTGGATCAGCGCCATGCGGGTTTCTGCTACAAGCTGAATGGATTGTTCTCCTGGCGGTTGGGAGAGCTGGGTTGCACCGGGGTCAGCCTGCCCGCTGCACAGTTCAATTCGCTGGAAACGCAGCGCTATGGGCCTCCCCGGGAGCACCTGGCATTGCTGGTGGAGCTGGAGGGCAGGAGGTGGTTGTGCGAAGTGGCCTTCAGGAAGTGTTTCCGCAGCCCGCTGATTCTGGAGGCGGAAAGGGAGCCGCGGCAGGAAACCGGAACTTAGACCCTGTGAGAGGACCAGGGCAACTGGTAAGTCCAGAGAAGCATCATTGATGGAGACTAAGTGTAGACGTGTGCCACCAAGAGCAAGTTCACCCTGGACAGTAAGAGGCTGGAGGTCATGTGCCTATAGCAGCAGATATCTCCGCAGTCTCGCTCCTTCTAATAGTCCCGTTGTTGCTTGCATCTCCCCGGCATCCTGATCACCCTCACGGGCAGAAGGCTGACCACAACCCAGTTTACACTGTCGGGCGACAGGGAAAATAGTGTCACCATAGAGGTAGAGGAGGAGAGAATCCCCGAGGTCCTGAAGGAACAATTTAGAATAACGCTGAGAAAGGAACTCGTTCCCAAAGAGCAGGATATCATTCCGCCATCAACTCCAATGGAGCAAAACCAAAACCTGGGCTTTACAGCCATAAACCCAGCCCCCAAATTCCAAATGTTCAAGTGAAGATGTGAGAACTTTTGGAATGATTGATCCATTAACTGTTTGAACGTGGAGATTTTGAGTGTGATCATGAGACCCAACTCTGTGTCTATCCCGGTGCTGTACCTGTCCTGGGAGTGTTTGATGGGGAGAGTGTAGAGGGAGCTTTACTCTGTATCTAACCCCGTGCTGTTTCTGTCCTGGGTGTGTTGGATGGGGACAGTGTAGAGGGAGCTTTACTCTGTATCTAACCCCGTGCTGTACCTTTCCTGGGACTGTTTGATGGGGACAGTGTAGAGGGAGCTTTACTCTGAATCTCACCCCGTGCTTTACCTGTCCTGGGAGTGTTTGATGGGGGACAGTGTAGTGGGAGCTTTACTCTGTATCTAACCCCGTGCTGTTTCTGTCCTGGGTGTGTTGGATGGGGAAGGTGTGGAGGGAGCTTTACTCTGTATCTAAACCCATGCTGTCACTCACCTGTGAGTGTTGGATGGGGATGGTATAGAGGTAGTTTTACTCTTTGTCTAACACGGTGCTGTACCTGCCCTCGGATTGTTCGATGGGGACAGTGTGGAGGCAGTATACTCTATCTTTAACCCCGTGCTGTACGTGTCCTGGAAATGTTTGATGGGGGCATGGTAGGGTGGCATTTATCCTGTTTAGAATCCCGTGCTGTACTTTTCCTGGGAGCGTTTGATGGGAGCTGTGTAGAGGGAGCTTTACTCTGTATCTAACCCCTTGCTGTACTTGCCCTGTGAGTGTACCATGGGAACAGCACATAGGGAGTCTGTTGCTGTATCTCGCCCCGTGCTGTACCTGCATTGGGAATGTTTGATGGGACAGGGCAAAAGGAGCTTTTCTCTGTGTCTAACCCCGTGCTGTACCTCTCCTGGGATGGTTTGATAGGACAGTGTAGAGGGAAATTTACACTGTATCTAACCCCCGGCTGTAACTATCCTTGAATTGTTTTATTGGGAAAGTGTAGAGGGAGATTTATTCTCTATCTCACCCCGTGATGTAACTATCCTGGAAATGTTTGATGTGGACAGTGTACAGGGAGCTTTACTCTCTATCTGTCTCCATGCTTTACCTGTCCTGGGATTTATCCCCGTGCTTTACCTATCCTGAGAGTGTTGGTGTGGAATGAGATTTTCACTGATCCCGTAAAATAACATAAACCTTCATCTGTCTGTGTTGTTGCTTCAAGTTCCCAGAACCACACCCCACCCTCCCCAATGCCCAGGGCGTTCCCAGCCCCTATGGGAAACACATGCAGTCTTCAAATCTTCATTTCTCTGTTATCTGCTCTCGCCCTCACGATTCTCCATATTGATATATTCCTGTCCAGCATATACACCACTCCCTATATATTTAGCCTATTCCAGCTCTACAGTAATTCATTACATAGTGACCACCTGCAGATAAGGCAACACAACCTATTTCTGTAACCTCACCAAGCCCTTACCTACACTGTTCCCAGATCCTCTAATTCCAAATTCCTCTCTAAGCCCCGATTAGCTGACAATGCCTTCAGCTGCCTGATTCCCAATCTCGGCAATTCCTTGCTTAAATCTCTCCACCTCACTACATTGCTAGCATGTTCCAAGGAGAGTCGTCTTTGATCATGTTTTAATCGACTTTTTGGACACGTGTTCATAGTCCGTATGTGATCATGCCTCAGGGAGTATTTGGCACGTTAAAAGTACCATTACCTCGGGCGATATATTTGTTAAGTTATTGGAACAGTAAACTTTGATTGATCAGAGTTTCATATCCTTTCAAGTTTATGCGAGTGTCTTACGGTTAAAGGGGTGAACATAGAAACAGTTGTGCATTCAACACTCCATTTCTGTTTCAACACAATTTTCGAGTGGCAGTATGTGTAGACTGCTCACACCCATTTCCTTTGAATGCGAGCTGTTGGCAAGCTGGTACACAGCAATGGAATTTCTGATTGCTGTCTGACCCAGGCAAGGCTAAATAAGCTCTCAGACAGTGTCCTGGACGTTCATGCGTAAAATCGTCATCAGATAAACTGTACTCAAAATCATCTTCAGATTAACTGTTAATTCGAGATTCATAACTCGTAAATGACTGAAAAAACTGATAGCAGAATGAGACCAGATGAACAATAGTATGGGGGCACGGTGGCACAGTGGTGAACACTGCTGCCTAACAGCGCCAGGGACTTAGTTTTGGCTTGGGTCACTTTCGATTCGGAGTCCGCACGTTCTCCTTGTGCCTGCGTGAATTTCTTTTTGGTGCACGGATTTCCTCATATCGCTCGGAAGACATGCTGGTTAGGTGGATTGGCCATGATAAATTCTCCTTCAGTTTATCCAAATAGGCCGTGGAGCGTGGCGACAATGTAATTTTCAAGGCAAACTCTTCGCAATGTAGGCAATAAGCCTACACGTTGCATGAATAACGATACTTAAAACTTAACCTCCATTTAATATAATCCTAACCGAATTAGTCTCTACTCATTTGGCAGACCACAATAAATAAGAATAAGCAAAAACATCTCATCCACGATCATCCTCAACGCTGGTGCCCCACAAGGCTGTGCGCTCAGACCCTTAATGTACTTCTTATTCACCTATGGCTTTGTGGTCAAATTCCCCTCTTACTTGATTTCCAAGTTTGCTGATGACACCACCGTAGTGGGTCGGATCTCAAACATTCACGAGACAGAGTAGAGGAATGAGATAGAGACTCTTCTGAACTGGTGCAATGATAATCTCAATAAAACGAAGGCGATTGTCATTGACTTCATGAAGCGTACTGGAGAACACTTCCTTGTCTACATCAACGGGGACGAATAGAATTGGTCTAAAGCTTCAAATGTTTAAGTCTCGAGATCACCAACAACCTCTCCTGGTCCTCCTTTGCTGACACTATAGTTATGGAAGCCCACCAACGCCTCTACTTTCTCAGAAGAGTAAGGAAATTAGGAATGCCAGCTACGATTGCATGTGATGCGAAGTGATGCATTTTGGTGGGAATAATGTAGGGAGGAGCCACACGATAAATGGAAGAACCATAAAGGGTGTAGAGACGCAGAGGGACCTGGGTGTGCAAGTCCACAGATCTTTGAAGGTGACGTCACAGGTGGAGAAGGTGGTGAAGAAGGCATATGGCATGCTTGCCTTTATAGGACGGGGCATAGAGTATAAAAGTTGGGGTCTGATGTTGCAGATGTATAGAACGTTGGTTCGGCCGCATTTGGAATACTGCGTCCAGTTCTGGTCGCCACACTACCAGAAGGACGTGGAGGCTTTGGAGAGAGTACAGAGGAGGTTTACCAGGATGTTGCCTGGTATGGAGGGGCTTGGTTATGAGGAGAGATTGGGGAAACTGGGGTTGTTCTCCTTGGAAAGACGGAGGATGAGGGGAGACTTAATAGAGGTTTATAAAATTATGAAAGGCATAGATAGGGTGAACGGTGGGAAGCTTTTCCCCGGGTCGGTGGTGACGTTCACGAGGGGTCAAACGTTCAAGGTGAAGGGGCGGAGGTTTAACACAGATATCAGAAAGACATATTTTACACAGAGGATCGTGGGGGCCTGGAATGTGTTGCCGGGCAAGGTGGTGGAGGCGGACACACTGGGAACGTTTAAGACTTATCTAGACAGCTATATGAACGGAGTGGGAATGGAGGGATACAAAAGAGTGGTCTAGTTTGGGCTAGGGAGCGGCGCGTGCTAATTGTTCTTTGTTTCTGGTTTCAAGGCTTCATTCTATGATCATCTTGCTGGTGCCAGTACAGAGCGAGACTGCGGATAGTTGGGAACCTATTCCCTTCGGGGGCAGGGAATTCAGATGGTGTTCGTAAAACAGAAGTGGAAATGAATAGGGTTGGGAAGCATTTTCTGATCAGGGCCAGTGTGATCTCCTGGACTCGTTTCGATCGCCTCAGGGGGTCGGAGAGGAATTTCCCAGATTTTTTTTTCCCCATATTGGCCCTGGGGTTTTCACTCTGGGTTTTCGCCTCTCCCTGGAGATCACATGGTCTGGAATGGGGGGGTGGGGGTGAGTTAATAGGTTGTGATGAACAAAGCATCGTAGCTGTGAGGGACAGCTCGGTGGATAGGACATTAGGATGTAGATAGGCTGGAAAATTGGGCGGGGATCCTGGATTCAGGATTCAATCCTGGACCGGGGAGCGGCGCGGGCTTGGAGGGCCGAAGGGCCTGTTCCTGTGCTGTATTGTTCTTTGTTCTTTGTTCTTGATTCTCAGCAACTTTTAGAGATGCACCATTGAAAACACTCCTTCTGGTTGTACCACAGCTTTGTATGGCTCCTGCTCTGCCCAAGACAGCAAGCAACTACAAAAGTTCGTTAATGTAGTCCAATCCATCACGCAATTCATCTTCCCATCCATTGACTCTGTCTACACTTCTCACTGCCTCGGGGAAAAGCAGCCAGCGTAGTTAAGGATCCCACACATCCAAGACATATGCTCTTCCACATTCTTCCGTCGAGAAAGTGATACAAAATTCTGAGGTCACGACTCAAGACAGCTTCTTCCCTGCTGCCATCACGCTTTTAAATGGACCTACCTCGCATTTAGTTAACCTTTCTCTGCACCCCAGCTAAGACTGGAACGTTACATTCTGCAATCCCTCGTTTCCTTCTCTCTGAACGTTATGCTTTGTTATATAGCGTGCAAGAAACAATATTTTTTGCAGTATGCTAATACATGTGACACCAATAAATGAAATGAAATCAAATCAAATTTAATTTGTTCTGAGACAGGATGAATAAAAATACCAGGCCTTGGGACCGCTGGGAATTAGTTTCCAAAACATGGCAGAGTTTAGTTTTCAGTTTGTGAGTAGAAAATATGGATCAGTAACAACTCTCCTGAACTTAAATAAGGTGATTACCTCGGAATGGCGACAAGCTGGCTGCAGTGGGCTACAAATCATGTTCAGTGGTTTATCGACACTGGCAGACGTTTATTAAAATGCTTCAGGATTCACGACCTTATTAGGAAGATAGATTTTCGGAGATGAGTGACTCAAGAAAGGAAGTAAACGATATTGTAGTGAAAAAAAAAACATGACAAATATTAATGGTAATCAAGATGGCTGTGAAGAATTTGGAAACCAAGAATAATGAAGAAACAGAAACAAAGACGGAATTGATAAACTTGCAAATAATAGGAAACGAAGAGTAAGAATTTCACTCAATATATAAAGATGTCGAGGGAGACCAAAGTGAAATTCCGGCCCTCAGAGAATGGAACTGGGGAATTCATAATGGGGAACTATGAAATGGCAGAACAACTAAGTAAATACTTTGCTTCAGTGCTCACCGTAGAACACACTAATAGTATTACAAAAATGCTACATAATCAAAGAGAAAACTATGGTGAGGAAATTAATACAATAATCATCAATACTGGATTAACAATACTCAGCAAGCTAATGGACAAATAGGCTGAGAAGTTCCCTGGACACGATGTGCTGCATCCTCGGATACTAAAGGCAGTCACTAAACTGATTGTGCATGCACTGCTCGTAATGTTCCTAAGTATGTTCAAGCCGGAGAAGGATCGGTTTTAACTCGGAAGGGAATCAAATTTACTGGCGAAAAGGCAGGAACGTGGAGTTAATGATTATCATCTCAGGTAAGTCATTGATTGGTGGGGAACACTCGATGGGCCGAATGACGAGCTTCTGCCCCCACCTATTATGGTCTGATTGGGTTTGTCCATGTCGGTGCGAGCGGTGCAGACATGCTGATCAGCACATAAATGTAGAAATTGTTTCCTACTTTGTGCATTGCTACTTTCATCTCCTGTGCCAAGTAATGTTAACAGAATTTGGAAGTAGCACATCTGAATCAACTAGAGTGGTGATAGCCAAATAAGCCTTTGATTTCTTTTGTTTGTCCTGATCCCTTGAAGGATTGTAGACTCTGCAGTCAAAGTTGAAGAGACCCAGGGCCAGCCCCGCACTGTTAAATGTCATTATTCGCTCACCTGGTGGTGGATCTGCTCTGACAGTTTCACAGGAGAATCCCAGGAATAGTATTCCATGAAACTGGAAAATTGGCAGTTAGATATATTTTGGGGGACATGCTGGTGCTGCAACATGTATATGTGGCTCTGACAATTTCTGACCACTCTTCCATCCATGACAAACTGATGACACAAGGATTCGGCATAGAAATGCAGCACAGGCAAAATGCTGTGTTCAATGCAGTGAATTGTATTTTATTGGAATGCTTCAGAAAGCAGTGCGGCAGGTGAAATTCGAATCACACAATGTTGCAGAAGTTGAATTACTGAAATGACAGATACCTTCAGTCCGGTTCTCAGAAGGTTTCTGCAGGGTAATATTTCATTTGCATATCTCAATTAGCATTGCAACACTGCATAGAAGATACATATTTACCAAGTACCTCAGCCTCATCATCCTCACATCGGCCTACTCTGTAGATCCCACCTTTCTTGTCACATCCTGGAAGGAAATAAAACCAGAGAAAGCTCATGGATGACAGCAGTCGGTAACCTCAAGAGACCAGGTCTGTTTCGAATGAAAATATAAAGAATTATGCTTTTTCCAAATATTCTCAATGTGTCCTAACAAGGGAGTACAGAGAACTCAACTGTTTAGAAATCTTACAATCTTTTCTGAGCCAGCTAAGTAGGCAGTAAACAACAGTCCAATGCGGTCTAACTTGGAACATAATGCGCTGAAATATCTAACGTCTGCTGAGATAATCCTTAACACGTTATGAAGAAATGTACATTTTCACACATTCCAATTGTGATCCACGTTATGAGCAGAATAACTATTTACAGCGAAATTGGTGAGACTGATTCTATGCTTTGAAGGGGAAATCATGATTAGATAGAAAACATACACTGAACTACTTAAACTGATCTTCACGACAGGTGAGCAAAACTGACTGAAATCGTTTGCGATCTAAAGTCGCCTTAAAGGAGACACAAGAGAAAGTTGAAAACTTTGTGGAGGGTTTCACACAATTGGAATTTATAGATCCGTTAAACTTCTAGATTGCACAAGAATCCAGGTTTGCAGGAGCGTAAATATCCCCCTTATATTCGGGCTGAATATGATCAACGAATTAAGGAAGGTCAGAGAGAGATCAGCAAACATGAGGTGTATTGGCACAATACATTACGGCGGCTGGGAGTATTTGGTCAGAAAAAAAACAAGAATCGAATGGCAGCACAGATTTCAGGGGACGAAAGGCCTTTCCTTGTTTCAATCAACGTTTCTCGATATTATGTACAGAGAAAGTTCCACACCACATCCTGGCATTCACATCTTCCTCGGCAGTGATGGGCTGCACCAGGACCACGAAGACAAGCAGCAAATCAATGTTTTCCATGTTCTCCACTGACCTCTTCAGAGTCACAATGAGATGACTGGAACACGGATGCTCTTAATATCATCGCGCAGAGTATTGTTGTGAATAATCACATATGCAGACTGAGGATTGGCTCAAACATTGACACATTATTTAGACATGGTAAATATTCTGTTTATTAACTGAGACAATGAAAGAGGAAACAAAAGGTAAACGTGTCTCCCGCGCCTGCTTTTCATCGCAATGCGCAATAGGATGATCTGTGCAATGGTTTAACCAGTGATAGTTCAGAGGAATTGTTCCACATTCAAAGTAAGCTTATTTTATGGACAAGAGGCACGATCGGCTCATCGTGAATTTACTGGCTCATTGTTTACTCTGACTGCTTATGTTTTTGTTCCATATTCGAAAACTTATTCATTATGTTCCCTTTGATTTATTGGCGAAATTTGCATTGTGAAAGTTATTATTGAATCTCTTCCTTCATCCTTGCCGGCAGCAATTCCAGATCGCAATAACCCGTTGTGTTAATGGTAACTCCCTTCACCCAGTATACCAGTGAGTTACTTTCAGCGTGATTCGACATCATTTTCGTTATTTCATGGGATGTGGGCGTGGTGAAAGGAGCCTGCATTTGTCGCCCAAAAATGGTCCTGATCTGAGCGACAGGCTTGAACATTTCAGAGGGAGTTTGAGAGGCAACAAGGTTGACGTGTGTCCGGACTCTTGTGTAGGCCTGCTGAGCAAACTGGAAATAATTCGATCAATTAAGGGCTTTAGTAAACTCGGCAGCTCTTTTTTCAGTGCACCAATGGATTATATTATCGAGAATATATAATATTTAGGGTTGTATCTATTGCCTTTAAATTCCAACAAGATCTCTGAAATGCTGATACACTGATATTCCCAAAACATCACCTTGTCCCTGGTGAGCAGAATTGTTACCGACTTTAGTGCAGGAATGCAGGAATTAGTGCAGACAGTGCAGGAAGCCCCTGTGGTCGTCCCCCTCTCTGACAAATATATGTTTTTGACACTGTTGGGAGGGATGGCCTATTAGGGGATAACAGCAGCAGAGCGAAAGCAGTGGCACCACGGCTGGATCTGTTGTTAAGCAGGGAGGGACAAAGAGCACTAGATTAATAGTTAGAGGGGACTCTATAGTTAGGGATGCAGATAGGCACTTCTGTGGACGTGAAAGAAGCTCTTGAATAGTATGTTGCCTGCCTGGTGCCAACGTCCAGGATGCCTCTGAACGGGCTCAAAGCATTGTGAAGGGAGAGGGTGAACAGCCAGAGGTCGTGGTACATATTAATATCAATGACATAGGTAGGAAGATTGATGAGGTCCTGCAGCAGCAGTTTAGGAAGTTAGGGAGAAAGTTAAAAAGCAGGACCTCGAGGGATGTAATCTCAGGATTGCGCCCTGCGCCACGTGCCCGTGAGGCTAGGAACAGGAAGATAGTACAGCTGAACACGTGGCTAAACAGATGGTGTAGGAGGAGGGTTTCAGATATCTGGACCATTGGGGTCTTTTCTGGGGCATGTAGGACCTGTACAAGAAGGACGGGTTGTATCTAAACTGGAAAGGCATGAATATTCTGCCGGAAGGTTTGCTAGTGTCACACAGAAGGATTAAAACTACTTTGGCAGAGGTGGGAACCAAAGCAAAGGTGAATTAACTGAAGGGGAACAACATAGAAGGGCCAGTAAGACTCAGAAAAAGAGCAGGCAGGGTGTGGTTGCTAATCAAAGAGGGTCTGGTGGACTGAAGTGCATTTGTTTCAACGCAAGAAGTGTAACATATAAGGTAAATGAACGTAGAGCTTGGATTGGTATTTGGAGCTATGGTATTGTTGCTATTACGGAAACTTGCCTCAGGGAAGGACATGATTGGCAGCTTAACATTCCAGGATACAGATGTTTCAGGCGGGATAGAGGGGGATGTAAAAGCGGTGGGGGAGTTGCACTACTGATGAAGGACAATATCACAGCTGTCCTGTAGGAGGACACCTCGGAAGGCTCACACAGCGAGGCAAAATGGGTAGAGCTCAGGAATAGGAAAGGGGCAATCACAATATTATAGTCCGCCCAACAGCCGCGGGAGAGAAACAGATATTTAGGCAGATTTTGGCAAGGTTTAAAAGTAACAGGGATTTTGTGATGGGAGATTTTCACTTTCCCTACTTTGACAGGGGCTCACTTAGTGCTAGGGGCGTGAATGGGACAGAGTGTGAGTGGAGCATACAGAGGGCTTCTTAAAACAGTATGTAGATAGTTCAACGAGGGAAGGGGCCATACTGGACCTCGTATTTTGGAATGAGCCGGGTCAGGTAGTCGACCTTTCAGTAAGGGAGCAGTTCGGGAACAGTGACCACAATTCAGTAAGTTTTAAGGTACTGATGGATAAAGAAATGTGTAATCCTCAAGTTAAGGTTCTAAATTGGGGGAAGGCTAATTACAACAATATTAGGCAGGAACTGAAGAATGTAGATTGGCAGCAGATGTTTGAGAGCAAATTAACATCTGGTATGTGGGATGCTTTCAAGTCTAAGTTCATAGGGATTCAGGACGGGCACATTCTTGTAGGGATGAAGGATACGTTTTGGGAATCTTGGATAACGAGATATTATGAGCCCAGTTCAAGAGAAAAAGGAAGCATTTGTCAAGGCTTGGAGGCTAGGAACACACGAAGCAACTGTGGAATGCAAGGAAAGTAGAAATAAACTTAAGCAAGGAGTAAGGAGGGCTAAAAGGGATCACAAAAACTTATTAGCCAGCAGGATTAGGACACTCCCAACGCTTTGTATCCATATATATAGAGCAAGAGATTAGCCAGGGAGATGGTTGGCCCACTCAAGGACAGGCGAGGGAATCTATGCATGGAGCCAGAGGAAATGGGTGAGGTATTAAATTAGTATTTTGTGTCAGTATTCACTAAACAGAAGGACTTGGTGGATGATGAATCTGGGAAAGGGTGTGTAGATAGTTTGAATCATATTGTGATCAAAAAGGAGGAGGTACTGGCGTTCTTGAGAAACATTAAAGTTGACAAGTGCCCAGGGTCTGATGGGATATACCTCAAAATATTGAGAAAGGCAAGGGAGGAAATTACTGGGGCCTTGAGAAAAATCTTTGTATTCTCACTGGCTACAGGGTAGGTCCCAGAGGATTGGGGAACAGCCAATGTTGTTGCTTTGTTTAAGAAGGGTAGGAAGAATAACCCAGGTCCAGGCCGGTGAGCCTTACGTCAGTGGTAGGGAAATTATTGGGGAGGAGTTTTCGAGACAACATTTACTCCCACTTGGAAAAATGCAGATGTATTGGCGAGAGGCAACATGGTTTTGTAAAGGGAAGGTCGTGTCTCACTAACATCATCGAGGTTTTCGAGGATGTGACGAAGATGATTGGTGAGGATAGGGCAGAGGATGTTTTTTACATGGACTTCAGTAAGGCCTTTGACGAGGTCCCTCACGGCAGACTGGTGCGGAAGGTGAAGTTGCATGGCATCAGAGGTGAGTTGATAACGTGGATACAGAAATGGCTCAGTCATAGAAGACAGAGGGAGGGCTGTGACAAGGGATCAGTGCTGGGACCTTTGCTGTATGTAATATACATATTTATTTGGAGGAAAATGTATCTGCATTGATTAGTAAGTTTGCGGATGACATAACGTTGGTGGATTTGCAGGTAGTGATGAGGAACATCAGAGGATAAAACAGGATGTAGATCGGTTGGAGGCTTGGGTGGAGAGTTCGCAGATGAAGTTTCATCCGGACAAATGTGAGGTAATGCATTTTGGGAGTCTAAAGCAGATGGGAAATATACTGTAAATGGCAGAACCCTTAAGAGTATTGATAGGCAGAGATGTCTGGGTGTACAGGTACACAGATCACTTTAAGCAGCAACGCAGCTGGAGAAGGTAATTAAGAAGGCATACAGCATGTTTGCCTTCATCGGCCGGGGCAGTGAGCTTAAAAATTGGAAGCTATGTTGCATCTTTATAGAACCTTAGTTCAGCTGCACTTGGAATATCGTGTTCAATTCTGGTTCCAACACTACCAAAAAGATGTGGAGGCTTTGGAGAGGGTACAGAAAATATTTACCAGGACGCTGCCTGGTATGGAGGGCATTAGCTATGAGGAGAGCTTGGAGAAACTTGATTTGTTCTCACTGGAAGGACGAAGGTTGAGTGGCGACTTGATAGAATTCTACAATTTTATGAGGGGCATGGACAGTTTGGATAGTCAGTAGCTTTTTCCCAGGTTGGAATAGTCAATTAACAGAGGGCATTTGTTTAAGTTGCGAGATGCAAGGTTTAACGGAGATGTCCGCGGAGAGTTTTTTACACACAGGGTGGTGGGTGCCTGGAACTCGCTGCTGGAGGATGTCGTGAAAGCAGATACGATAGTGAGTTTCAAGGGGCATGTGGACAAATACATGAAGAGGATGGGAAGAGAGGGATATGGTCCCCGGAATGGTAGGGCGTTTCTGTTCATTCAGACAGCATGGTCGGCGCAGGCTTGGAGGGCCGAAGGGCCTGTTCCTGTAATTTTCTTTGTTCTTTGTTCTTTATCCCACGTTGAAACTTTCCAAACAATGTCTGAAAAAAGAAATGGAACATTCTCCCTCCTTCCATTGATGAATATTCATCCATCAACGTAAATCACAAAATGAGATTCGCCTGCCACTCTGATATTGGCCATCAAGTTCACAGCAATAGCTCTATTTGCAGTTTCTAACAATAGCTGCAATTCAACAAGATTTCAGTGCCTGTTCTCAGCGGGGCTGGGGTGCTGCGGGGAAGAGAGAGAGTGCCTAAATATTATGGTTTTCTAAGGCATCACAGGAAACTAAGCCCGTCATTCACTAAATGTAAGAACATCTTTTACTCCATTTCCTTTTCTCCTTCCTTCATCACTCTTGCTTCCCGTCTTTGTCTCTCGGTCTCTCTTTCAATCCCTATTTCCTATTCCAATTCTGTCTACCTCTTTCTATCTCTATTTCTCTCTCTGTGTATCCTCTCTCTCCCCCAACATCGTTTCCTCTCTCTCAAAACTCCGACCCTCACTCTATCTCCCTCCTGTCTCCCCATAGGTTTCGTGAATATTTTTCTTGCTGTCTCTCGCTCTCGTCCTCATTATATCTATCGGCTATTCGCTCTCCCTACTTTATCATCTTCATCTCATATTATCTTGCTCTTTGCCCCTCCCTGCCCGAACCATCAACTTAGCTGCGTAAACAATTCCAATATTAAGACGCTGTGGATTTGTGAAACATCCGCCTCAAAGACGAACCTTTCTTGTCACTGCTCAGCATTCTGTCTGACATTTCACAAGTCCAAGGGAATGGCTGTCATTGTATATGAAACAATAGCTCACTGCCAGTCTGCGACTAAATTAAATAAACTCACGATGTGCCGTCAAATCATTTTAGTGAATACAGAGAAGGATCATGAGCAAATGCATGGAGAAAAACAGAACTTTGTGGAGACGGTGGACAAGTGGTATCCTTGCTAGACCAGTCATTGAAAAATAAGTTTGAAACGCATCTTGGCGATAAAAATCCCCAAAAAAGAATCGAATTGTGATTTTGATTGTTGCAAAGAAACTCTCCACATACTTAAATAGAACAAAGCCAATCCGCCCATGTACCTCGCCATCAGTAGACTGAAATAAGGGGTTCTCAAAAGCAGGATCGGTGTGGGGGTTTGGGGATTTTGGCTGGACTCTTTTTTGGTTGTGAGTTGAAGTGTCTGTAACAGTGACTTTGTATTGGGTTGGGGGCGGGGTGGGGGTCGATTTCTGAAAGGAAATTCTGTGTTGATGGGTATATCGACATCTTTTTGAACTGTTACGATTGGGCGAATTCTATCTGTTTGAACACCTGTACATGTTTGAGAATACGCATCCGTTGGAGCAACTGTATCAAATCCAGAGCCTGCATTATTTTAAGTATCTATAAGAGGAAAAGGCTTGGTATTAGCTGTGGAGCATTTGTGTGTTGGAGTTTCTGCATCGAATGCACTTTATGTATTAACGGGTGGATCTGTATCCAATGGAGTATTTATATTTTCAATCGTCTGATTCTACTTGATATATGTTCAATGGAACGTTTTTCTTCCTTGGAAGGTCTCTATCTGTTCAAGGATCTTTATTTGTTGAAGGGTCTACATTGAATAGAGATGTTTTTATTGTATGGGTGAATTTATCGGGTCGAGTTTCTGAATTAAGTGGAGTGTCAGTAACTATTAGCGCATTTTTATCCGCTGGAGGATCATTCCGTGTTCAATGTCTGTATCAATTGTATCGTAAAGGGCCTATATCTAATAAAGTGCATTCATTGCTTGAAATGTTTCTATTGAATTTGTGTGGTGTGTTGGTTCTGCAAAAGTATTTGTGGTTTCATCAATTCTTTCATCAGTGTTGTTTAAAGTGTCCTGTAATCTGTTGGTGGGCCTGTTTGTCTGAGGTTTTCATGGGTAAACGTGTGTCCGTAGTTTGATATCCTCTCGTAGATGTTTATTAGAGGTGCTGTATCTTTTGAATTTTGCAATGAACAGTTGCAATCAATCCCCTTTAATCCATCGACTTACTGCCCACATCTGAAGAGGCAGTTTCGTTGGGAAGTGCAGCAGATCAGTCGGCATACACACGCTATAACATTTAGTATTTAACTGCTCAAAACTCACAGTGTAGTGAACAATATCTCGAAAACATGTGGCGAATAGAAATGAAACGTTTGTATGATTGGACAGCACCAATTCTGAAACTACACTCTTCACATTTATTCGTTAAATCATCTGTGCAGCATTATCCACTGTTTGGAAAGTGTAACTCAATCTAGAACATAGAACATAGAACATTACAGCACAGAACAGGCCCTTCGGCCCACGATGTTGTGCCGACCTTCATCTGAAACCAAGATCAAGCTATCCCACTCCCTACCATCCTGGTGTGCTCCATGTGCCTATCCAATAACCGCTTAAATGTTCCTAAAGTGTCTGACTCCACTATCACTGCAGGCAGTCCATTCCACACCCCAACCACTCTCTGCGTGAAGAACCTACCTCTGATATCCTTCCTATATCTCCCACCAATCTCTGATGTAAACACGTTATTTCATTGAACACGATGTCATATTAGTTGTCTCTGTCATAAAGAATCCCAATGTGTGAGATTATTTGCTCAAGTCTTCGAAGTCTTGAATTTTAGTAAGGTTCTATTTTCGCGATTCAAAAATAAAACTTTTGTTTGGTAACTCACGGGCTGTATGAACTATTAGGTGATTTATTTGAGTGTGATGACGTGCAATGTCAAGTCAGACCTCAGTTAAAGCACACAGTGGAATGTTTAACCAGGGTTGTTCTGCATTACTCGTGGTAAGTACCAGTGTATAATTGTATGCAGTGTCTATCGCTAACCAGATGGAATTCCTGACGCGAGCGATGACGTATTTCTAGGCGTGTATGTCATTGCCGAATTGCACTGCCTGTAATAAACCAGAGCCGAATAGTTCAGTTAGCTTTTGAAATCGTGCAGTTTTCTCGAGTGAACTTCCCGTTCCATGGAGCTACCTCTGTTTTAGCAATGAAAGAGAGTGGAAACAGAAAGATTTGTTGTTTGAAGATGTTTGACAATCGGTGTTTAAAATGAAAAGGTTAAACATTTTTATTTTTTTGTTATTGAATTTACAAAGCAGAAACGGACATAATTTTCTTCCTGACGCTTAAGCAGCATTATGGTAACTTTCCAACTGTCACTGTTTTTTTTTTGTTCACTTCCCGTACTTTAGAAATTAACTCAGATAATGTCTGGGGATGTTATGGCTCTTGTTAATTTGCCTTTTTGGTCGAAGTGCTTTTCCAATATCTTATCATGAAATTATCAACGCTCGGGCCCTTTTTAAAAATTACTTCTGAAGTTTGGTTAATCATCGTTCGAAAACAAACTAACGGCTTATATTCAGCTGCAGTGAATTTAATTTACCATTACAATTTCCACTGTGCCAATGCATTCGTTATTATCAATTAACAATTTGGTACGTTGCTGCATTCTTCTTCTTTGAACTCGCTATTGAAAGTCACATTGATCTGTAAATTTTGAAATTATCTTCCTGCTTCCCGACTTCATGTTCTTGATGGAAATGTTGAAGAACAGTGACTCCAAACCTTGATCCTTGATGACCGCGTCACCCATCTTACCCAATCTCAGTAAATTAATTTAAATCTCTTTTGCGTGGCCAATTTTCTATCCAGTCTGCTGCTTGTCGCCAATGTTCACTTGCTCTGACTTTAGACATGAGAGTGCAATGATGCAACTACCAGAGGCCTATAGGAAATCAGAGCACTTTAATCTATCATACTAATTTAGCCTAAAATTTCTGATAGGGATTCAACGAATTGAATATGTTGAGCCAATTTAGTAAATACTATTCATTGGGGAATATGTGGTAACTACTCTATGTTTTGTTTTGAGTTCTCAGATGGATTTCAAAAAAGTTTATGTCTTTTTCCCAATAGCCAATATTGTGTTAACTGGTCTGATGTTCTCTTGTTCTGATTTATATCCGCAGATTTGTGTCTGCCATAAATGATCTTAAGTATTTGGTTCGATTTCATTCATTATAATTTGACGGTGTTGTTCCTCCCCTCCGAGACCTCGCGCCTTTCTTCAGACTCTGAATGGACATCCACTGCTCCCAGAACTCGAGTGACTTCCTTCTTTCTGAGCTCGCAATTTTATTTACCATTTCGAATTTTGTTTCTGTCTGCCTGCCCACGCTCGCACGAAGAACAGAAAATCCCACCCGGAGTCAACTAACCTTTGCATGTTCCGTTTCGCCCGCTAAAACTCTCTTGGTGGGTGAAACAGGAAAATTCCACCCCTCGGGCTAACCTTTCATTCTCTATTGATGGTATTTTGTATGATGAAAACAATGAGGCCATTTCCCGGCCAGGTCATCTCCTTCTCCGGCTGGCACATTCCAAGGACAAATTGGTTCATTCGCTAATCCTATCCGCTGGAGCACTTCAATTCCTCACCTTTTCTGGTCTGGGAATGTAACCATTGAAAGCTTCCTCACTCAGAATTATGTCCAGGACCTCTGCTATAAAGTTTTTACGTGCGCATCTAAATATGCAGTTATTGTGTAATCAGGTTCTACTACTAAGATCGTTTTTTATGGACACTGGCGGTGCTGTCTTATGTCAGCTATGCTACTTGTGCTGTGCAGTAAACATGGACAGTTTTGTTCGAAGCCGTCTTTGATCCGTAATGGTTCGGAAAACCCGACTGGTATTAATTGACTTGTGAAATTGCTGGGCCTCTAACAGAAATCATTTTTTCTTCATTGGACACAGGGAAGGTCCCACAGGATTGGAGGATAGCAAATGTGGTCCCATTATTTAAAAAGGGTGGCAAGAATAGCCCAGGTAATTATAGGCGAGTGAGCTTGACGTCCGTGGTAGGGAAAGTTTTGGAGAAGATTCTTAGAGATAGGATATATACGCATTCAGAACTGAATAATCTCATTAGCGATAGACAACATGGTTTTTTACGAGGGAGGTCATGCCTCACAAATTTGGTTGAGTTCTTTGAGGAGGTGACAAAAATGATTGACGAGGGAAGGGCCGTGGATGTCGTCTACATGGATTTTAGTAAAGCATTTGACAAGGTCCCTACTAGCAGGCTGGTGATAAAGGTTAAATCTCATGGGATCAAAGATGAACTAGCTAGATGGGTACAGAACTGGCTTGGCCATAGAAGACAGAGGGTAGCAGTGGAGGGGTCTTTTTCTGATTGGAGATTTGTGACTAGTGGTGTTCCGCAGGGCCCCGTACAGGGATCTCTGCTGTTTGTGATATAGATATAAATGATTTGGAAGAAGATGTAGCTGGTCTGATTATTAATTTGGCGGACGACACCAAGATTGCTGGAGTTGCAGTCAGTGATGAACATTGTCACAGAATATAGCAGGATAGAGATCGGCTGGAAGATTGGGCGGAGAAATGGCAAATGGAATTTAATCCAGATAAGTGTGAAGTGATGCATTTTGGTAGATCTAATGCAGGGGGGAGCGATACAATAAATGGCAGAACCATCAGGAGTATAGACACGCAGAAGGATCTGAGTGTGCAAGTCCACAGATCCTTAAAGGTGGCAGCACAGGTGCAAAGGGTGGTGAAGAAGGCATATGGCATGCCTATCCTTATTGGACGGGGCACAGAGTATAAAAGTTGGCATATGATGTTGTAGTTATATAGAACGTTGGTTCGGCCACATTTGGAATACTGCGTCCAATTCTGGTCGCCACACTGCCAGAAGGACGTGGAGACTTTGGAGAGAGTGCAGAAAAGGTTTACCAGGATGTTGCCTGGTATGGAGGGTATTAGCTATGAGGAGAGATTGAGTAAATTAGCGTTGTTCTCCATGGAAAGACGGAGGTTGAGGGGCGACCTAATAGAAGTTTATAAAATTATGAAGGGCATAGATAAGGTGAACAGTTCGAAGCTTTTGCCCAGGTCAGAAATGACAAACACAAGGGGTCACAAGTTCAAGGTAAGGGGGGCAAGGTTCAATACAGATATGTGGGGGACGTATTTTACACAGAGGGTGGTGGGAGCCTGGAACGCACTAGCAAGCAAGGTGGTTGAGGCAGAAACGCTAGGATCATTTAAGATTTATCAAGATAGCCACATGAGCAGACTGTGAATAGAGGGATACAAACAGACGCTCGAGTTAGGAACACATGATCGGTGCAGGCTTGGAGGGCCGAAGGGCCTGTTCCTGTGCTGTATTGTTCTTTGTTCTTTGGAAAGGAATGCAAATTAAAACCACTACCTTGCTGGACACACGCAATTCGCTGTCTCAAACTGCAGTTCAGTAGGTCCAGTCCTGGACCTGCTTTTTAAAGGCTCAGGGAACGAAGTCCAGCTGGGGTGGACACAATCTGTTATTCAGGGAACTCATAATCTTCGAGCCACACAGGGACGTCAATCCATGATTCCCCGTCGACCTCATGGGCGGTGTCACACATCTCAACCTTCCGCATGTCCGAGCGTTACCCCTCGCTCCCATAGCGATTGGACCTTCTCCATCTCTTTGCCTGTCGTTTCATCCCCATTGCATTTAGGGTGTGGTGGGGGGAAGGGAGGGGGGCGAATGTAACAGGCTGGTGAACGCCTCTTCCACGATGAACCGCGACAGGGCACTCATCTTTTGCGGCCAACTCTGCCAGCACTTCCCATGTCCGAGCCTGAATCTTCAACAACTATATGATTTGCTTTTGAGTTTCTTGAAGGTAGAGTTTCCCATTCACAGGCCAGTCCAATTGTCGCCAATGGTGGTGCGTCTGCAGAAATGTTTGTGGGGGGCGGGGGGGTTCCCTGTGACGGAGATGACACGTGCTTATTGACGTCCTTCTCTCTGTTTTTCTTTTGCATGATAAGGCTGCAGCCCTGTTTCCGCGCGAAGAGCAGTCGGCATCCATGGACAGCTGTCACCGAGTTGCTCATGTGGACCGTATCTCCTGGCTTGAAGTCTCCATCCCGTCTCTGACCACCATGGCCCACTATCTGGGTTTCTTGTTGCCTGCAAAATTTGGGGCGTCAGGCTAATCCTTGTCTGAAGGCGCCAGCCAATGAATAGCTATGCCGGGACTATCCCCATCGTTATGTGTGGCACAGTCGTATTGAAAATTAGAAAACATGGGACCTCTGTTTCTCGAGAATCTGTGGTTTGTTTCATGATGCAATTTTGGAATGTCTGGACCATCCACTCAGCCCGGCCGTTAGAGGATGGAGGCAGCGTGTCATGTGGATGTCCCTTACTCCATTTGTTCTCATGAAGGTCTTGGTACCACTTCTCTGGTAAAGGGGGTCCCGTTGTCTGTCAAGGGAACCTTCGGTGTGCCATGCGTACTAAAAGATTGTTGGAGATTTTATCTATGTCATTGTAAGAGGTAGTAGTGGCCACCCGGTGCATTTTGGTCCTTTTTGAATGGACGTCGAATGAACATTAGAAACGTGAAGCCCATAAATGGCCCTGGAAATTCTGAATGTACTCGCACCCAGGCCTCCATGTCATTCCAAAAGTTGCAGGGAGGCCTCTAGTGGGATCTTCGAGTTGTCTTGAGAGGTTTGCAGTGATTAACCAAATCTCCCGACAAGTATTGGGTAGCCATTATGCAGTTCTTGAAGTTTATTTCGCTGGCCTGAACGCGGGAAACCAGCCGGGCTCCCGTTGAGATGATGTCACTTTCTAGACTCGACTCCAGATATGTTGAGAGAGATAAGTTGTAAAATAATCTGTCCGACACCTTTGTGTCGATGTAGCACAATTTCGCCAATGTATTATCCTTCTATGTCCATGTATTTTTTATTGCTTAGTGGATGCTTGTGATGTGCCCATGAAGTTAGAAGGATGACGACTTGATCTATATGCGGAGGAGAAGGTAGGCTGATGTGTAGGGGCAGACATCTCAAGGCATCCATTTTGGATATATGCCTCTCTGGATGATGCTCCATGTTATATTCGCAAGCACCTAATATCAGTGCCCTGCATTGGAACCGGGCTGATGAGATGGGTGAAATCACATTGTCTTCCTTGAAGAGACCATACAGACTTTTGTTTCTGGTCGGTTATTAAAGTGAGAAGCCGTCTGTGGACATACTGGTGTAACTTTGTCAACGCAGCCACTATGGCCATAGCATCTTTTTCGATCTGGGCACACTGCATGCATCAGGTTTGAGATTCGCACATGATTGGACTTTCGGAACCCATTGTCCAAACGGTGCGATATTGTCTCTCTTATCCCATCGGGGGTGGGTCGCAGGTTACAGTGAGTGGTCTCAGGAGGTCCTCATGATGTAATATATTGGTTGACAGCGATTGGCGTTTGTAAAGGTGTTCTCTTTTAACATTTGTCCCGAACATTCCTGATTTTCTTTTTAACCGTACTTGGAGGGGGGACAGTAGTGTCGCCAGGTTCGCTATGAATGCCCCCGAGAAGTTTATGAGACCTACATACTCTACAGCTTCAGCATTACGTCCTTGCTGTTATACACTATCGCAGGACGGATAAAAGAAATTGCGCCGTATGCCTTCTTAACTATGTCATTCAACTGCTCTGCCGCCTTCAAGGATCTGTGAAAAACGACCTCAAGATCCATCTGTTCCCATGAGCTTTCTCGAATCGTTCCATTTAAATACTCCCTTGTCGAATTATATCTTCCAAAGTGCACCAGCCCACACTTATGGGGATTAAGTCACATTTGCCACTGTTCTGCACATCTGATCAACCCATCTTTAACGTCCTCTAAACTGCAACTTTTTCCTTCACTATTAACCACACTGGTGAATTTAAAATCACAATTTCAGACAGATAGCAATGCAACTTGAAACTAAAAACCCATAGCTATTCTGCATGCTAGAGCAGAGATGTTTCACACGTGGTGTAAAGCAACAATAACCAAAGTTAATTCTGTAATTCTTCTCGTGGTTCTGTTGATAACCTTCCAAGCTCCTATAACTCGAACTCAAGATAAGCTTATTTTCCCCGAAAAGTTAAACTGTTTACACATGTCGGCCTAAGCAATGACAACGCAAATTTGTAACCCGTCCAAATAAATCAAGCAGAACACATTGGTTCTCATAGCTCGTGAAATTGAAACAAATTCCTTTCTATTTTCAACTTCTTAAAGCGACAGTGCACGACGAAATAAGGCACAGGCTCCTCTCTTTTTCTTTATTATTAACTTCACGTTTCAAAAATATTTCATCAGCCAATTTTCAAGGCTTGATTTAACATCATCATCCTAAAATTCTCACATTTACTCCAAATTCCACCAGCCTACGATTACAACATCCACATTTAAATGATTCCCATATCTGCAATTATAAACTGGACAATTCAGATTGGATCGCTGCTAAACTGCAAGATTTATTCGCCCTTAAATCTTCGCTACCTATATTTCAAGCCTACAACTTAATCTTTGAATTTCAAAACAATGCGAATTTATTTTAGCTAAATGCTCATTTGCTCCGTTTTAACTTTAACCGATGGAATAATCAAAGGTATATCTCCAAAGTTTTAATTGTTCCGAGGTCAACTATGGTGACTGGCACTGCAGCGAGGGGAGCTCGAAATCCCATAGATTTGAAAAGGAGCTAAGTAGAAGCTTGAGATCAGCTATTTCAGATTTATTTACAAGGCTTCCAGCATTGTCACCGCGCAGCGGGCTGTCTGTTGGAGATAACCGCTATTTGGCCTCTTTCCAATTAAAATACGATGTTTCTGGATGAGCTTGAGGGTCTATTGCATCTCCATCCGATTCCACGAGTTCCGCCTTTCTCCTCCTCAGCTTTCACCTTCTCGTCTTACGGAATGTTGCCTTTGCCATGGCCCTTTGTCTTGTGGACCACCCTGTGCCCTCGCAAGTACCGACCATGTCAAGCCTGACGCGTTTTCAAAGCTCCCGACAAGTAGTGGGTAGCCATTATGCAGTTCTTGAAGTTTAGTTTGCTGGCCTGATGCGGGAAACCAGCCGGGCTCCCCTTGAGATGATGTCACTTTCTACACTTACTCCTCCTCAGCTTTCACCTTCTCATCTTCCGAAATGTTGTCTTTGCCATGGCCATTTGTCTTGTGGACCATCCTGTGCCCTCGCAGATGTTTTACAACTGACCTCGAGGCTCCTCAGGCACTCCACTCATCTGATTTACAGTGTGCTCAGCTTATAATGTTTAAACGAGCTGCCGGTTTTCACCGTACCCTTTTGGCAGTATCATCAAAAGAAAATACTCACCGAACTGAAGTCATGTCCCAACCCACGAGAGCAAATGGTATACCTGTCACTAATCTGTTGGCGATGTTCAGCTCTTTAACTTGTTACATAGAAACTTTCTACCTTTCAACTAACCAGACAATGTATTTCGAAGATTAAAATCAGCTGGTTTATTGACTTAGCTATAGCAAGCGCAATAGTACGCCAGCTTGTGGCCAGACAGAGATTTGGTACATAATTTAGACAAAGCTCTACTTTCATGTTCGATTACAAGTAACTAACAATTAACCAATCAGAGATGCACATTTGTATGAAAGTCACCGATGTCCATTTACAACTATTGATTAGGTTTCGTTGTTCATTACGAAATAGTGCACGTCTACTTAATAATAATGTTCGGCTGACTCCAAAAAGTACGACGTGCACAACAGGCGGGAAAACTGGAGATTGTTCTGCCGCCTTTTTGGGCGTACTTATTTCTTTGGAATCTCCCACACTTCGTGTCCCACAGATTCCTTCAGAGGGAATCTCGCCAGTTGGCGGAGAGGGGGGGGGGGTGGGGGGAGGGGGGGGGGATGCGGGGACGGCAGTCCTTTCCAGCTGGAGAAGCCGGAATCAGTATGCTAAGCAGCAGAATGTCCATGTGACGATCTGCCAGTGTGAAGGTCGGCATATACGCACTTTACCTTGCGTCGCAAGCCTCCCAAATGCTGACGTACCAATTGTTTCCAAACCCAACCACTTAATCTCTGGCATACCCGACGCCCCGCACGATCCAAAGTTTATTTGATTCTCCGCATGCAGAGCCCCACGCTCCACCACTCCCCACCCCCGACCACTCCTCTGCTATGTGCAGCCCGGATCAGCCCCCAGCAGTGTTGATCGCCTGCTGCCTCCCAATCCCACCGATCCCACTGCAGAGTGCGCAGCACACCTCCTTACCACCACCACCAATGATACGCCAACCCCAGTCCGCTGCGTCCACAGTTAGCCCTCGGGTTCCGCTCCCTTGCTATTGTGTGGTGCCGGTTGGGCAGTATCAGGCTGCACAGTGGAAGTGCCAGGGTGCCAGGCTTGCAGTACCAGGTTGGCACTGACTAAGTGGCACCCCTTGCCACTGCCCACCCGGGGAAGGGGCTCAATGCCCTCTTTCCCCACCAACATGGTGATCTGGTCTTGTCCCCGTTGATGGGACCACTTGTATGATATTGTTTGCGAGTCCCACTTCAGGCCCTGCACTGATGTCTCCCAGCCCACTGTTCTACACGAGCAGCGCAGCGGGCCTGGAGTATCGCACACAATATCATCAATCAATGATAATGGTAGCCGGAATTCTCCGGCCGTTCACACCAGCGAGATTCTCCAGTGCAGCCGGCAGCTCATCCGCTGCCCCGGGTTTCCAGCCGGCAGAGAGTGATTTCAATGGGCCTTCATTGACAGTTGCGGGACCAGAGAAACTCGCTGCCACAATAAATGCGGAAAACATGCCGGAAAATCTCACCCATCATGTCTGCCTAACTGGATATATACGTAAATAGCACTTCTGATTCCATTGTTCCATGCTCTGAGGGTCATATATGAGCTGCAGCTGCACATCATTAAATTACTTTCTGTGTGGAACCTGTGTAACTAGAGCATCTCTTGCAATTGTGAGTGGTCCATGACAGGACTGGGGCTGCTTCAGTCTAGACCTGCGGTATTTCCCTCAGCAGCTTGTGTGATTTTTAAGCTTGTGTGGTTATTAACCTTTTCATTGTCATGGCGATATCCTACATTACTCCCTTTCAAAGTTGACAGAATGCACTGTCATCTCATTACTGTGGCCACATGGTGGAATCACCCGGCGCATATTGCCAGAGCCCAGGTCATGAATGATTACTACAAAGTCTTGAAAGGCTAATGCCATGGTTCTCAACTGCTTTCAAATGTCAGTCAACCCTAGCTCTTTTTTCATATCGTCAGCGCCTGGGCTAACTATGAACCAAATGGCCTCTTTTTGACTTATCAATTAACTACATTATGAAGAATTTCACTAATTGGTTAACAGGACCGTAAGTCAGGAACTATGAGTGTATTAGTGAGCTTTAATTAAAGACCTAAAGCTGCATTACCTCCGCATAGATGCCTCTCAGAAGTCGGACACTCTCCATTGATTCGGTCGACTGTCAAATAACTGCATGGTCAATAGGCTTCAATGTAGCCACTGGTTTGCTTAGAATGTGTGATTGACTCATAAGTTGGCAGATCACATTGTCTTGTTCCCTGGTTTGCTGAGGTGACATGTTCACACAGGATGAACATATTTGACTGCCTGAAGGTTATCATAGTAATCGGAAGAAGCTTCCTGCTTGTCAAAAGTGGATCATAATGACCGTATGAAGATGCTTATTTATTCAGTCAACTGTCAGTTATCGGGCGAATTCCCCCAATTGGATGAGTCTCTGTAGAATTGCTTTGAGTTTGAGAGGATATGTCAACAGCAAATGGATTTGCTCTCTGAACTTGGCCAAAGTGATCAAACAAATTAATGTGTTTGTGCAGCAATTTAAATTGAGCATCGTACCTCCTACAGCTTGTAATATATATGCAGAATCGCTGATGGAAAATAAAATTTTACCTTCACACATACAAATTGTAAAATATTGACTGACCAAAGGAGAATAAAAGACCAGATATAGTGAAGAGTAAAATCACATGCTTAATTCTGCTCTCCATCTCTGGATCACTGTTATTTCCATCCATGCACTGAGCCATCAGTCCCTTACGGACTCTACTTGTTATTAAAATATGTCTGACTGTCAGAGCATTGATCAATAGAATTAAACCAAATGGGAGCAATGGATTCACAACCTTATCAAATCATTGAAATCCAACCCAAATGGGATCAATGTAAGAGCTTAACTTTGTTTGACAGCCCCACGGTACATTTTTGTACATGAATATAGTTGTCATTTTTAAAGTAGAAATGTATATTTTTTAGAAGGAAGAGAACGCCAGTTGTTGCAAGAAAAACATCCGCAGTTTTCCCAGTGCAATACTTTGTTTTCAGCTTCTGGCAACAAATGGCCATAAATCGATCAAAAGAAAACATTACAGTGAACCAAACAGACCATTCCGTGGCTGCACCCATCAGAACAGTCTTAACACTACACACAGGGGTGATGTACAGGAAACTAACAGGAAAATAATATTCATTGATGTTGGTAAGTAAAACCACAATGATAATGACCAGTAGATCTGCTGTTGCCATTGCGAGGAGGTAACGAGTAGTCCAGATGGAGAGGTCACATTTTTTCTGGGACAGGAGCAGAATGGCCAGTAAATTAACTGCAATAAAGAGACGACGTAAGATTTCTTGCATGAGTGACCATCTTCCATTGATCGACAGAAATCTGTTCTACCTAATCATCAAACCCCTTTGCAGAGACAGAAATACCCCAACCTTCCTGGTCTTCCTCGAATCCCTCCATGCACAGTACCATCCTGCCCTTCATTAACTTTGTCATCCGACACTCCCTTGGATGCTCATTTCAGACTCAAACTGTTACAACCTTTACTTACTCTCCAGAGAATTGCGCAGAGAGCTTGTAGCTGAGAGCACATTTGCAATGGAGGGACCATTGCACTGAAAAAAGGTTGTGTTCTGTATGAGTTAGACTGCAGAGTCAAAGGTACCGTTCTTTAAGTAGAATTTCACTCAAGTGTCCGGTTGTTCTCTGGCGATGCAATGTGCAAAAGAGGAAAATAGGAGGGTTTATCCACGGATTCCTTTGCCAAAAAATATCTTCCAAAGGAATGTGGATATCATGGTGGCTTTTGATTGCACTGAGAGCCAATAGAGTTTTAATAAAGTATCACATAAAAATCACTTCAATTGTATTTGTGTTTAGTGCTGAAAGAGGAATACCGGCCAGGCGGATATAAAGTTGGCTGCATGATCGGAAACAGAGAGCAGTGCTGAACAGCTGGAATGGAGGAATGTGCATTCTGGGAGTCCCAAGCGGCCGCTAAAAGGATCACGGGTTTTTTTGTTCAACATGAATTAAGTGCAATTATGCATGCCAAAAACATGCTGAAAATTTGACAAGTGTTGTGAAATATAACCACAATATTGCTAGAATTCGAGATGTCTTTGACAAGCTGATCGAATGGGCGTTCAAGCGCCAAATGCAATTTTATTCAGTGAACGGTGGAGCGATATATATTGGTGCGAATAATGTGGGGAGATAAAAATATCTGGTGAAGGTATAATGCGAACGGTGCTGCAGACGCAGTCGATCCGAGGTGTCTGCCCGATTATCTTAATCTGAATAATTACAGCTATCCATGATATCTACCAGTTACATTTAGAAGTCTGGTTCAGACTCAACGGAATCATTGCGTGGAGTTGGCCGGATCAAATATTTGAACGGATTCAAAAACATGAGGACCGCAGATATGATCCAGGAGAATGGTTAGAATGATGCGAATCTTCAGTTTTTTAGATGGACTGGAGAAGTGTCGACTATTTTATTGAAGAAGTGAAAATGAGATGAGGTTGGATAGAAATATTGAAAATAATGCGGTGTGGAAACATAGAAGCTCCTCCCTTTGGCAGACGTGTGAGGAAAAAGAGCACAAATTCAACTATTTAACAAAAGAAACAACGATGCTCGGGAAAATATTTTCCGTGAATAGAATTGTATAAGTGAAATGTAGATGACACGCCTTGGGGTGTGGCGCTCTCCGAACTCGTCTTCCGGTGACAGAGTCATGTCAGGATGGGAAAAATTCCTTTAGATTGGGAACTATTTGATACACGTTGGATTATCAAATTGTGATTGTGAAGTTGACGTGATGAAACTAGAAGAGTTCCTTGTGGTCCCATGCAACCAGCCATGCTCCAATGGCAGAACAAACTCGATTTCCATTGCATTTGTTCTCTGCCACTCCTCTCTGCTTACCCCCAACAGGAAAAAATAACTGTTCCGATTTCCAACACTAACACTGGCTAGGTGAAATGGCTGGGATTCACTGAAGCCTGCTCCTTTTCATGTTGCAGGGATCCTGGACGTCAGCTGCATGGACTGTCCAGAGCTCAATGCAGAAGAGTAAGGTGGACACACTGGAGGAAATGAAAGCCAGGCATAGAGTATATTCTGCAGAGATTTTTCTAGTGCGCATATCAATCAGTGAACAACCAAACATGTAACGGCGGTTAGGTGTTCATGCATATTTAGCATTCTTAACCATGCATAGGTCGTATTAATTGCCCATCTGTAGTGGCATTGATTAAACGGCTCTGCATGTTAAGGGGACAGGGTTTTTCACCGTGTTAAGGAACATCCTTCATGTTACTGGCAGTTTGATTTTTTGAGAGACACCTGTAAGTAGCTGTACAACTGAATATCCTGTCCATCATACTTGCTACGTCTCCGATGATTACTGTCCATTTCCAGGAAGAAGAACCGCTGAAAGATTATGTTTCCTGCAATATTTTGTTGCCAACTATGAGAGGTGATGCAGAAGAGCAGAAGAAGAAATAAGCCAGACGATCCGAGCGTCCCACCCAGATCTTGGATCAACGAACAGTGTCCAGCAGCTGTATTGTTTGGTGTTATTAGTGCTGGTGTGTGTGCTTTCCTGTGGGGTGTAGCAGGTTCGATTCCTGGCTTGGGCCACTGGCTGTGTAGAGTCTGGACATTTTCTCGTGTCTGCGTGGGTTTCCTATGGTGCTCCAGATTCCTCCCACAATTCGAAAGACTTGCTGGTTAGGTGCATTATTCCCGTTAAATTCTCCTTCAGTGTACCCGAAAAGGCGTGGGTCTGTGGCGACCACGTGTTTTCATAGTAGCTTCATTGCAGTGTTGATGTAAGCCTACTTGTGACATGAATCAATAAACGTTTAACATGTTGGTTGCTGCGAAGTGTTTTATAGGTTTGGGCTGCTCAGCTGAGGTTTGTGGTGTTTGCGTGTGATGAGGAAGGTTTTCGTGGGTGGGGATGGTTCGATGGGACTTTGTTGCATTTTGAAATGGGGTGAAGTGATTGACCGCAATGGACTGATTCCGGCAATGGATCGATATTGTCTTTTTTCAAGGAAGGACGTTAACAGTTTGAAAATATTTATTTGCAAAGAGTTTAACGGTGGGTTTGGAATCCTTCGAAAAGGGATTAGCTTGTTCTTGGGAAATGATTTTTGAAACAGCTCGTTGCCAGTGCGTGCTAAAAATGTGTCCTTAAATCCTGTTATAAATGTATTAGAAGAACGACAGCGGCTCAGAGACTTCTGAATGTTTTGTTTTTCATTCAGTCATGTGAGGTGGGTAGCAGATGAAGCACATATTTGTTTCTCATGCACGAATTGGATTGTAATGTTTTTTTCTGAGGGGAGCAAATATTCATTGATACAGGTCTGTCGTGCCGTGTCCTCCAGGCAAACTGAGGATAGCAGATTTTCTCCACAAAACGGTGGGGTTTGGAGGCGTTCGTTGAGGCAGGGAAGGGGCGGAGCCATGGAGTGAGATAACAGAAAACAACTGGGGCATGACAGTGGGAATTAGGTGCTTTGTAGAGGAGAGAGATACAAGTTAACTTAAACAATTGCCCGATAAAGAATGGGACCTGGGATTTGATAGATGATTTGTATGAGACAGTGAGAGAAAATCACCAATCAAAAGCAGCAAGGACTGAATTTATATCACCAAGGACTAAGTCATAATCTCACTAGCACTTGGTTGGTCATTTCCTTGGCACGGGGTCCGTATCCATTTGAGTTTATTGTATCTCTTAACGTGTAGCAACTCATAAAACAGAATGTTCATCACACTAAAATGTAAAGATACTGAGAAGAATTGACACTATGAATGCTGCGAACATGTTTCCCATTCGGCAAGAAAACAGGATGATTGAACACGGTTTAAAATGAGGGGAACCATTTGAAAAAAAGATCGGAGATTAGTAGATTTTATTTCTCTCTCATAGTATTCATGGTCTTTTGGCTTACCTTTCCCAGAGATAAATGGCCACAGAATCAATGAAAAAAGGCTGTGTTAGATAGCTTGTTGATTGGCAACGAG